>NC_034409.1:28447089-28579876 GCF_002078875.1 Numida meleagris | reverse complement strand
TCCCCTCCCTCTTTTTTCTGTTCTATACTTTCTGTTGTTGTGTTTGTTTTTTTGTTTGATGATGGTTCAGTTTTTGTGTAATCCTTATTGTTGTCTGTTGCAATGCCTCAAAACCTCAGCCCTTCAAGATTATAAACGATCTAACGAAATTATCATCTTTCATGTTGTGACTTAATTTGTCTTCAGACAAGATGGAAAACATCTATCATTAGCTGCAAAGAATTATAACTCTGCAAAGTTGCAAAGAAAATTTGTAAAGAATTATGCAAGACTTAAAGATTATGCAAGAATTATGTGTGAAACTGTAGTTTGAATAAAAAACAAACACTTCCCCTATCCAATTTGTTTCAGATCTTTTCCTCTTTCCCTGATTTTTAATTCATACATATCCTAACAATGGTGCTTAGAACAAGTTGAAGCTTCAAGTCTGGGCAAAGGTTAAAGGATCATGCCATCACACACCATTTGAAGATACCTAATGGAAAGGATGAAGAGCAAATATATTTTGTCCTAGAATCTGAAAATATAAAATCACAGAATATCCTGAGTTGAAAGAGACCCTCAAGGACCATTGAGTCCAGCTCCTGACTCCACACAGGACTGCTCAAGAATCAAACCATATTTCTGGGAACCCTGTCTAAACACTATCTATACACTTCTTGAACTCCAGAAGGCTTTGTGCCATGAGCATTTCCCTGGGGAACCTGTTTCAGTGCCTTACCACCTACTCAATGAAAAACCTTTTCCCAATATTCTATCTGAATCTCTCCTGACAAAGCTTCATGCTATTTACTTGGGTCCTGTCACTTGTTCCTTCCCCCTTTTCTCCCACAATAAGATCACCTCTCAGCTTTCTCTTCTGTAAGCTGAAAAAACTAGTGACTTCAGCCATTCCTCATACGTTTTGCCCTCTTCACCATCTTTGTAGCCCTCCTTCAGATGCTCTCTAGTAGTTTTATGTTCTTCTTTTATAGTGGTGCCCAAACCTACATACAGTGCTAGAGGTGGGGCAGCACAGTGCAGAGCAGAGTGTGATGATTCCTTCTCTCACCCAGCTGCCAGTGCTGGGCCTGATACGCTCCAGGGTGCAACTGATTCTTTTGACTACCAGAGTACACTGCTGACTCATATTCAACTTGCCTTCATCCAAGACCCCCAGATTCTTTTTCATGGGGCTGCTCTCCAGCTTTTCATACCTCAGTCTGTACAAATATCCAGTGCTACCCTTTCTCAGGTGCAGAATCTGACATTTGATCTTGTTAAACTTCATGATGTTGTCCTAGCCCTCTAATTTGTCGAGGTGTCTGCAAAACCTCTCTACCCTTGAGAGAGTCCACAGCTCCTTTTTATTTAGTATCTTCTGCAAACTTAATATGCATTTGAGTCCTGCATTGAGAATGTTTATAAAAACTTTGAAGAGAACTGTCCCTAAAATGGAGCACTGAAGAACCCCAATAGTGGCTGGCCACCAGCTCAATGTCACCACATTTATCATCTTACCCCTTGAGCCTGACTTGTCAACCAATATTTCACACACCATATTATGTACTTGTCAAGCTGTTTGCTGGACATTTTGTTGAGGATACTGTGAGAGACAATACTAGAATCTTTGCTAGAATCCCAAAAGATCACATTCACTGGATTCCATTATTCAGTGAAATCCTTATATTCTTTTTCATAAACAACCTTTCCAAAGCAGAATAGCTGCTATCTTACCTCTACAGGAGGGTGAATATTGTCCCTCAGTATAACAATGGCTGGGAAAGACATTTGTGCTTTGAGTTAGAGTACCCCTTTGGCACTTTTCCCATCATGAGCTCAAGATGGATATTTGTCGTGACAGAACTAGAGGTAGTTTCTTTCCTCATGTGACAAGCCTTATTAGCAGAGAGCAAAGCATTTTTCATCTTTTTGTGCCAGGAGGAGAGATTCTAGCACAGAGAGTAATATTCCTTTCTTTAGACAGCTCATAAACTGTCTTGTTTGGAATGTTACATACTGATGTAAATATTCAAATAACAGCAAAGAAAGTGTTGTTATGGTAATTCTTGGTTCTTTTTAATTTATTTTGTGTTACAAAGGACGTAATGGCAATCGTCTGGGTCCTTTCAAGAAAGATGATACATATTAAAGCCTGTTCTGATGATTCCAAGTTTCATTTTAAATGACAACAGCAATAGCAGGAGTTGCCACATTAACGTGCAAAAAAGTAACCTGCAACAACTTTGCAGAGATGAAATAAAAAGCTAATATAATTCTATGAAAAAAACTGAAGAAAACTTTCCGTAATTATGATTTAGAATGAAGAAGAATGACAGATGTATCACGGCTCGCAGATAACCCTAGTTTATATTAAAAATACAAATCTCACAATAAGTAGCTATCTCTTGATTTTTACATTAGCATCAACAATATTTTAAGTCATATGTGAATGCAGCATGTTTCCATTCCTCATGGAAGTGCAGTGGTAGGACAAGGACAGTGCTAGAACCAGAGCTTTCTGCCTCACTCAATGTGTAGAGGTACTTTGCAGGTAAGGATTTGGAAAGATGGCTTAGATGTTTTGCGACTGCTTGTGTTACCCTTAAAAACATGGACTCCATACTCTGGAAACCTTAGACAGCTTCATCTGGGGCACGTGCTTGGAATTTCTTTCTCATCAGGAATTCTGCCAGAACATAACAGTATAAGGATTTTGCGAGTGAAATATTATCGTCTCTAACCATGTAATCACATCCTAGAATCTCATGTTCATTAGTAGTACATTAATAAATCTTATCTCCATCAAATGTATTCTTCTTTTATTGAATATATTTTAAAATCTTCATTTTCTTATGACGTGTTTTTTTTTTCTTTTGAAAGTATGGAAGAGATTTTGCATGACTTAATTATTCTTCTGAACACATACTAGAGAGTTTTATGAGTTACGCTTTTAAACATATCAAATCATTTAAGTGGTTGTGAATAAGTATTTGTATTTGAGTTACGTTATATTAGAAGTGGAGATGATTTTAGCCTCCTCTTGCACTAGTTAGGAGGATCTCAAGTTTTCTTTGTGAATTAATGAATCTATCAATTTTCTCCTCCCTGAAGCGATAGTTGATCTTTACAGCATAACCTGCCTAGCACCTTGGAACCACAAAAAAATTCAATTGATCTTGGGATATAAAAAAAATAACCTTTCTTTATTCTAATTCCTCCCAATACTCACTTTAATTTTTACCCAAGAACAGACCATTTTTATTTAATTCCACTTGTCTTTTCTAATAAATGGTCACATTAACAATGTCCGCTAATACGGATGACAGTTTTTCTGTTTTAATCTTAAAACTTTCTTGCCAATTTATGATTCAATCAGAGATACATTTAAATAGGTCATCTAGTAATTTCTTTGGAAACCTAGTAGTTTCCTTTTACCTCAAAGCAACAAATATTTTATATTCTGTTATTAGGGATACATGGTGAAAAAAAAAACACTGTAAAAGTCAAAGTGAAACACATAATTTTAATATTATTCTTCCGTATAAAAACGATGATAGAATTTACTTTTATTCCAAATAGTTTTAAAGGGTTCTTAATGCTAATAATGTATGGTTCCCCTTCTTGGCTTTCAGTGTCGCAAGAGCTGTATTAGCAAATAATATGCTTCAACAAGGGTGAATTAAATCAGGTGCTGCTGAAATCTCTGTATCTACAGAATGTGTATTTCAGAAGGTTTGCTTTATATAGAGCTGTCTGCATCCCTTTTCTACATAATTTTTCCTGTACATGTGTTTAAGCGGCTTGAAGGAATGTTGTCCATAAGTTGTCTTCTGGAGTATGAGTTGCTTAGCTGGGAAGTACCCTGGAGATTCTGGTCATGTAATCATCTCCAGCTCCATGGAGACATATAAGGCTCACTTGTGAAAGCAAGACTTATTTTTGTTTCTGTTCGTTCTGTTTATTGTTGCTTATTTGTGAGCTCCTGTTGCCTGCTGTCCAAATCTGCATTGGCTGAAAAAAGGCTCAGTATGAGGGAAATGGTGTGTTCTTTATCCTTGGAGGTAGCTACTCTGGAAGTACGCTCTGAATGTTTTAAATCCTGCTCTCACTGACTTTTTTTAATCTGACAAAGAAAATGACTTCTGACAAGATTCTGTTCTGTGACAGCATTGCTCCCAGTAAGCAAGAACTTCTGTGCCTGAAAGATCAGCTCAGGCTTGTAAATAATTGGGAAATGGGGCAATCAGCGATGAGCAATGAGAAGCAGAGAGTCAGCTGACATCATGATTAGCCAGACAAAATTTCAGGAGCCCACACCCATAAACCAAATAATAACTAATGTCTTCTTGAACCTCATGATTTATCAGTCATGATAAATCTGGCTAACCAGTCTGGGGTGCGTGAAGTTGCAGTGGAAGTTTCTAAGATTATCCACATAATCCTCACTTTTAGATAGTACAAGAAGAAAATGCCAAGAAGCAGTTATGGATCTTCACTTTCTGTGTGTCTTTGTTTCAGCTGAGAGAGAATTGTCTTCTTCAGAGTGTCTGGTATGATGCTATGTTTTGGTTCTAGGAGAAAAACAATGTTGATAACACATGTTTATAGTTGCTGCTAAGATGCACTGTATAGAGCCAAGGCCATTTGCAGCAGAGTGCCCAAGGAGCTTGGGAGGGAACAGAATCAGGACAGCTGATTTAAACTAGCCAAAGGATATTCCATAACGTATGACATCAAGCAGAAGGAGTTTTGAAGGAGGTAGAAATGCATCTTGCTCTCTTCTGCTGCTTGGGAGGCTGGATGGGCATCAGTTTGTGGGTCATGAGCAATTACTTGTGCATCACTTGTTATATACATTTATAAACATATATACATAAATATTTTCCTTTTCCTTTTCTCTGTCATGGTAAATAGTTTTATCTTAACCCATGATTTCTAGTTTGTTGTTTTGTTTTGTTTTGTTTTGTTTTTATTCTCTCCCCAATCCCACTGGGAAGAGGAGTAGTGAGCGAATGACTGTGTGGTGCTGAGCCACCTGCCTGCTTAAATCACAACACTGTGGCTTCTGCATGGTGCAGGATCTCATGGAACACATACTCCAGCCTGATGCCTGGTGGCAATATGTTGAAATCTGCACAGTTAAACATCCAGAAGCAGACTGAGGCTGTTGCTGGTAAATGTGATGTCATGTTGTTTACTTCTGCCATATGCCATCTCATATGATGATAAGAGGTGATAGATTTCCAATACCTGCCTGTGTCATCTGCCTAATCCTCTCCCTGCATTCACTGACATACATCAGCCCTTTTGGGCAAGCATGATTAATCCAGCTATATGCATTGCTATGTCCTCCATGTATTTTCTGACCTTTTCTGTATCGTGTAACAGCCATCTCAGAAAGGAAACTCACAGAGCTGTGTCTCCATGCTTAGTTAGGGAAGACTATCTGACAAAAAGCAGCATTGTTTGGGAGAATGTGGAAAGAGAGAAAAGAGGATTTGTTTCCACTTTGCTTTGCTGAGAACAGAAGCATAATGCTGTCTGTGTTGATGGCTACAGTGGTTCACATGTAAGCTTCCCTCACTGGTCACCTCACCTGGCATCTTTAGCTGGGCACAAAAAAAGACTGCATAAAGAGACTGTATAAAAAGGATATATACAACTTGCAAGAAAAAAACAGGTATTAATTTTTTCTTACTTGCAGATGACAGAATTATTGAGCTACTAGGAGTAATGTGGACAAGGGTTTGCCTCTGCTGCTCCCTGGAACAGAGCCTTGACAGAGCTGAGTTTCCATCTTCTGGCTCCTTGCTTTTTTTTGTTTTTTCCTTTCTGTATTTTTATATTTCCATGCTGAACCTTCTTTTCCAAAATCCTAGTGTCCAGAATTTCCAAAATTCTGAAATCTCTAAGGCACCCCAAGCGTCTCTTGGGCATCCTTCTATGTCTGCTAGTTTGTGGAGTTTGTCATCAAAAAGTTTGCAGTCACCAACTCTGCAGTCAAAACTCTGCAGTAAGCAATTCTGCTTGAACAGAGAAGCTTTGGCCAGAGCGAGGCAGTCCTGTCTCCACAGGGCTCTCTCCTCCAACCACATCTTCAGCCTTTACACTGTCGTCATGGCAATGGTCTTATCTTGCAAGTGTTTGAGATTATTCTAGGCATACCACAGATAAAGTGTTTTTTGTTGTTCTGCTATAATAGGTTTGCTACAATGGGTTCTTAACACAATCCATTTGCTTGTTCCTTTATTTCATTTGTTTACAAGTTACTGACTTAATGTTACCACATATCTTTGTTTGAGGATTATAAATACTATGAATTCCAAATATAGTAATAAGTTAGCAGCCTTATGTGCATGCATATAGCTAATGCTGTTAACTGCTCACTACCAGTATTTCCACATGACAATATTATTAGTGCATTATTAAAATTGCTCACAAGATTTTCCTTATAATTAATATAAACTAATGAAGTTAAATTGTAATTTGTCAATCCAGCCAAGAATGTATGTGATTTATATCTTGGTTGAGGTGCTTTCTGAGTGACAGAAAAATAAAAAATTTGAGCATCTGAGAAACTTTGATTCTGGAAACAGATAAGGAAATAAATGGGGGAATGGATTCTGGGACTGAAGTTTCTGAGCTTTTACACTTCATCCTCACCTCTGTCTCTTTTTGGATCTGATTCCAGAAATACAGAAAATCTGGTGATAGTGGAAACACTGAAGTGATCTCTCCTGATATGTAGTCATCTTCCTTAATAATTGGTGTATATTCCTTCCTGCACTAGGCATGCAGGAATTTAAAAATCTGAGCACAAGCTCTCCAAACATCAGGGTAGAAAACAGCATCCATCTACCCTTACACAGTTCTGTAAGGCTGCCTGGTTTTGTTGGTCTGTTTGTTTTCTCCAGAGATAAAAAGAGATGTATGATTATAAGCTCCATATAAGCCATGTTATACCAGCTATAGTCAGAAGAAGTTGCAAGACTGTGGTGGTTGTGTAGGTAGTGGCTCTGCAAAAGAAAAGGCTCAAACAACACTCTTGACGTGCTGTGGGATCTTCTGCATTTTGGTTCAAAATTTATCAGATCTTGCTGATCTGAAGAAAAAAAAGAGAAGCTGTGACCAGAGCTGCAGTGTATCAGGGAGACGGTGTAACAGTGATGTCAGTGGCGTATTGCTGTTAGGAAGACTGCTGCATTTGGATAGTTTAGTCCATGGTGGTCGCAGACACTTATCTAAACAAGCACCTCCTGTTGAATTTCTGAAGGCATCTGCAACTACTTTCCCAGAAGCAGTTATTTGCCTAGATTTAAAAAAAAAAAAAAAGTGGTGGTAGAATGGCAAATCTCTACACTGTGAGTAGGGCTTATCGATGAAAATCTTAGATGTGGAGTGTGGCCCAAGCATAGCCTGCTGAAGAAGAGGAAAGGTCATGCAAGACTGGAGAATAGGATGGGATGTCAGTTTGATAGCCATCCTCTGGTCAATAACGAGAACTGTTCCTAGCCACGCAGGTCGGATAAGGTTGTAGCTATGCCTCTGTCACTCCACTCACCTCTAACTGCCTCCACTCACCTTATCTAAGCCTAACAGTGTGTGGCCTAGTACTCATGTCAAGGGCCTGAACTGTGACTGGAAGTTGTCGAGAGAAAAAGAAAGTGTTGTCTTTGGCAAAAACTTGGAGACCATAAAACTGCATGATAATTAACCTAGGAACAATCTCTCACATTTTTGGGAACTGAAAATGAAGTCCTAAGGAACCAATGGAAGTTCCTTTGCTTTTCTGTAAAGTCATGTGTTTTTCATACCCCTGCTTATATCTTAGTTTGCATACCTTGTGACAGTTCACCCCATACTCTTGCTTATCATGGCAAACCGTGTGTAAAAAGGGTATAAAATCGAAATGCTGGAAGATAGATTTTGGAGCTCCCCTCTGCCAGCCTGAGACCACCCCCAGCATGCATGACATGCCCATTCCCCTTTGGACACCAGCTCCTACCCTAATTTACCTTCCCTGAAATTTGTATAATCTTACCCAACCTAATTTACCCTTACTTACTGTAATTTACCTCCCCCTTCCCCACAGAATACTGATTAGTTATAGGTTAATACAGTGTTGGCTTAGAATACATGCAACTATAGATCATTTGTGCAATAGCTCGCTCAGAATACATGTAATAAATTGTGTTGGTGCACCTGACCTGTGGCAGTGAAGTGTGCTGTAGTCACTGTCTTCTAGGTGGGCAAAACAAACTGGGGAACAGGGTGGGACAACACTTCTGCTGAACATCTTTTCCTTTTCTACTTGGTGGGATGTCAGTAGCTTACTGTCTCCTTCAATCCATGACTTATGTGTTCTCTCTGTTGTCTATATCTTTTTTTTTTTTTTTTCCCCCGGCCCTTGCTCTGTATTTACAGAGATCTTGTGGAAAACACAGTAAACAGCTGTGAGGCACGTTATCAGAAGTGCATGCAGATGCATAATTTCTGCAGGTGCACTCCATGGATTTGGAGGAAAAAATGTGCAGGAGCCTTGCCAGCTCCTGAATGTGCAGATGCAGAAGGCAGCACAGACTGCTTTTGTTTTCTATCTGTACAGTGAATCCCTGTAGCAGACTAAAAAAAGGAAAGACATGTAAAAGTGTGATGAAATCAACAAAATGCCAAACAATCAATGGAAAGTCAAGTACAATGGGATCAGAGACAGAGAGCAAAATATCATGTACTTGTAAGGCTATTCAAAATCTTTCTAGTCATGATCCCTTCAAGAACTATAGAATATGCTCTCAAGACTGTCAGTGTTTTTGTTCCAGGGAATTAATGAAGATGAAATAAGGCATCCATAATGCATTCTGCTTTGTAATAAAAACAAATGTAACCCAACAACTCATTATTTGTGATGGGCAGTGATTTACAGCAGTGAAACTAGTCTTTAATTCCTTTAATTTCTTTATTTATTTCTTTAATTTCAAGAGGTATTTTATTTTCAGATTGCAGTAATGTTAAGTTATGAGACTCAAACCCCACCTTTTCAAAGCTAATAGCCATCAGATTATTAGTAATTATTTGTAAATACGAAAAGATTTTTCAAAAATCTTTTTACAGTTGTCATGCCTATATTTCTCACTTATTTCAGTATGTTTCCAATGTTTTTCTTCTCTGTGTATTTTTGACTAATTTATAATCTCTACCTAATCAAGACAGTTTCTGATAAAAATGTATCACCCTTACACTTGGAAAGGTGCATATTCTACTCATGTATATGTGATTCCTATTGGAAACTTTTGGCTCCAGCATTTTTTTGCTGTTTAAATTTTTTTTTTTTAAGTAGAGAGTTACATAGATAGGATTAACTATGTCAATTTATACACCGCATAAAGAAAAAAAAAATACTTTCAAAAGAAGATTCGAACCTGAACAGAGAATCATTAGAGAGGTCTGAATTAGAATATTCAATAATAGAAAGAACACATCAGACACTTCAGTCAATTTTTTTCTACAAATCCTGTAACACAAGAAGAACTCATTCAACCAGACAAGACTGAATAGAAATCAGATGTCTCTCGAATGGGAAAATCAGGAAAAGAACAAGTGTACAAGGGCTGCTATGAAACTAATGCCTCCTATTTTATTATGTTGGCCCACAGCATCAGAGGTGGATGTTGGTGGTATGGCAGTAGAGGTTGAACCTTCCCACCAATATTCCATTACATTTTGTTGCTGTGCGACAGACGGCAGCAGAGGGGCAGGCTGACAGAATGGCATCTGACATAGAAGTATTTCTGAAACAAAGGTGTGTCACTGAATTCCACCATGCAGAAAAAAATGGCACCCACAGACATTCACTGACGCTTGCTGAAATTTATGGAAACTAAAGACTGGATGTGAACACAGTGAGGCAGTGGGTGTTGCATTTCAGCAATAGTGAGAACTGGTGCAGTTTTGGATGAGTGTCGCATGCATGTGGTTGCTGATGAAAATCTACAGCTAATGGTGGTGACTATACTGAAAAGTACCATTTTGTAGCTGAGAATTTGCTCTGTCAAATGGTGTTATTGTGCTCTTTGTATCTTTTGTAATTTCCATGAATATAAATAGGAGGCAGTGTTTCTGGAGTGACCTACATACATACATACTGACAGTTCATTCAGTGTTGAAGTGCAAAGATGCAGAATAAATTCCGCAGAAAACCCTGGTAGAGTTCCTCCTAGCTTACAGTACAGATATCTAATTTGAAGATTAGTATAGTAGTGACATTATGTCATAATAGTTAGGAAAATCTGTTACCAATCCTTGCTGTATAACAAAAAGAAAGGATCTTGAAATACCAAAAGGCATGCATCTTCACTGCATGCTGACTCTAAGAGACACAAGATATGTGTCCTTTGCCCACGTATTTTATTAGTGGAAACTCTGTTTCTGAGTTTCACTCTGCATTTTTAACCTCAACACATTGTTAGAATCCATCACTGTTCTCAAACAGTACACATTCAGCCAGTGGATCCACTTACCCCTATAGAAAACTTGTTTTCATTTTATATTCCACCAGTTTAATCTGCTGAGTTCACATAGGTTATATGAAAATTAATTAATTTATCAATTAGTTAAAACAGAGTTTATACTGAAAAGTCTGGAAGCTCTGAGGTCTATGTGCAGGTCACATCCGATCGGGGCTCTGTTCAGTGCAGAGAGATTTGCGTACATTTTTAATACTTTCAGCTTTATAGCTATCCATCAGCTTTGCTAACAACAGATGGAAAATTGAAGATTTCCACTCCATTTACAGTTTTCTGGAAACCCACAAAAGTATCTGCACTAAGATTCTGGCACTTTCAGGATAAAAGCTTCAAAAGAAGATACAGCTGTTTCCTTGAAATACCATCCTTTACTGACCTGGTAGATTTCCATATGGGCACCCAAACACTGACCTGAATCAGCTGCTCAGTTCTCCTCCATGACTGGGGGAGTACCTTAGAATTTGGTAGGATTGCTTTTACCTTAAACGTTTCTTCCCCCTTTAAAATATATATGTATTATGTTTGTTACACACATTTAATGTTTTTGGGTATTTGTTAGCTGCTGAATCAAGGAGGGTGCTATCCACCCAGGACTTTGCCTGGGTTGCCATGAGGGACAGACTGGAATCTCTTTGTAAGGATTTGCACATGCAGATCTTCAAACTTAAATCTGTTCTGAATGCTCCCTTCCACTGCTTAAGTATTGGATTACAGTCATACACTGTAGCAGCACACAGAGCAGACGTATATAGCTACCCAAACATAATACAGATCCATACAGCTAAACTGAGAAAGATCACCTCTAGAGGCTTTGAAGGGATCTCATTGTGATCACAGATGAGAATCTACTCCATGCAAGTGATTAAAAAAAAAAATTAAAGAAAATCCTGCAGTTGCTAGGCTTTCTAGCAGTTGCCAGGAGATGGATAGCCCTTGTTTGTGATTTTGGAAAAGTAGGTAACACATTAGGGGGACAAGGAGTGATTTTCAGACTACTTGCAGGTTTGTTGTCTAGGTAATGAATAAAATAATATAGTTTTGCAATGATATATCTGTACATGTGTATGACAACTGTATTAAAACTAACCGGAATGTCCTTCAGCTTTCAATGCTTTTGAAATTTAAAAAAGTTTTACATTTTTCCAGCATGGGCTTTTAGGAATATTAGAAGCAGAAACAGCAGGAGGACCTAGAAATAGTGTTTTTGACATTTACGTTCAAGTGAACCAGAACAGTTTGTTACATAAGATTGTATGGCATTTCTCTTTGGTACATCTTTTCCTTTTTCATTTTCTTTTCATTTTCTTTTTGTTCCCACGAGATTTTCTTTTTCTTCCCAATATGGAACATTAGACCACTGCTCTATATGATCAAAATGAAATATTTAAGGGATACTGAATGCTGAGTCTTGCTGCAGATCAGAAAAAAGACATTTGTCATAACTCTGTCTGTAATTTTGATGCATGTAAGCTTAATGTCTTTGAAACTTACACTTCTATTTGCATGATGGCTGGAAGTAAGAGCACCATACTGGGTTCTAAATTAAATGTATAGGGATTAATGACTTGATCAAGACTAAGTGACAGTTCTCTATTACTCTGACTGGATTCTGAGTTTATCTAAATTTGTTTATCTCCTCTTGGGGAAAAATATTAACTGAATCAAAATGTCTTCTAAGGTGCACTTTGAACTGCAATGATTTAATCCTATTAATATATTGGCTTTCTAATATTTTCAGAACACTTAAAATTCTATTAATTTCAATGAATGTTAGATTTTGCTATCTGTCTGTAATACAGCTGACCAGAGAACCTAGAGAATCAATTACATGTTTTTCTTTCCTAACTGATTTAATGCTTTGATAATGTAAGTTCTGATAATATTGAAATGGGCATTGTTCTGTTTCTTTGTCTGTTTTATGGTAAAATAATTTGGAAAAGACTAGAATGTGGATGTTAAATTTATTCCTAGCAGTTACAGAGAACTGGAGGAGATAACTAAATGACCCTAAGTCATCTGCTGACACTGTCTTGCAAGTGCTTATAGAGCATTTTTTTAATTTACTCATAATCTACGCTACCATAGAAAACGGTAAAAAGAACTGAAAAGAACATAACCTGAGTTTGAATCTGGTCATAGCAGACTAATTTGATCAAATTGTGATTAAGTTTAATACATTTGCAAAGGCTGTGCAACTGTATTCCTGTCTGTGGCCACAGTCCTTTCTTAAATAATCTGGAGCAGAAAACACAGTCTGAGATCTTCCATGCACTTCACTTTTCTAATTAAAGATTCAGCAGTTTACAGCTAAATGAAGAAGAATCCCCTAAATTTCAGTGGGACCTCAGACAATGAGGTGATTGGCTTTTTGATAAGAAGTCAGTATTCATACGGGAATTTATAACTCCCTGGATTCTGATTATCAACATTGAAATCACTCTTAATGCTTGGCAACATTGATGCTGAGAGAAAACTTCCATTTTTTATATTACAATGAATGATTTAAGAAGTGCAGAGAAAGAAAAGAATAGTACTTAATCCTCTAATTGAGCTTCAGGATACTGTCTGCCACCTCTGGACAGTTCCTGCCCCTCTCAGAGCTGAGGTCATTTTCACCTCAGGACTCCTCCCTACATGCTGATTTTCACGAAAGGTAACTGAATTTGGATGGATGGAAAAAATTTTTTCTCCCTTCTGAACTGCATTTCTTTTGACTGAAACTTCAGTCCCAGGCACCCCACAGTCTCTTTTACTCAGAGCATCACCTGGATCTCCTTTCTTGTGGACTTCTTCTGTTACTGTAACAATCCCTGCTACACACAGAACATTTTTTAGTTCAGCCTCATCTTGTCAAACCTGAAAATGCTCAGAAAACAATCAGAATCTCCAAAGGTCCATTTCTACAATGCAGACGTGTTCTTTCCTGACAGCCAGTTGCTGAAGGGGGCTTACACCACCTTGAGTTGGAATAAGCTCATACATATTCTGAGATGCAGAGAACTGGTTATCTACAGTGAAATCACTCTGAAAATGGGGAAGTCTAATTGGAACAAATCCTTAACAAACTTATCAGGGACAGTAAGGAATGTAGATCATTACTGCCTCCTGATAGGGACTGGACATCATGGCATGCACACCAGTTCTGGAAATGAGGTGTTTAAATTAGTTACCTTAGAGGTAACTTGCTGGATTTGCAGTCTCTTCCATGTCCTATCTTCATCTAGCTGTGTACACCCTGCACCCTGCTTTTCTTTGGCATGCTTACAGGCAACAGAATCCATGAAATGTTAGGCACAATATAAAGAAATGTAAAAGATAATTCAAATCGCACTCGTGATAATGAACTATAGTTATGTCCATTATGATGAAGGCAAAAAAAAGTAGTGCATAAATGGTTTTCCTGGAGAACGAAGTGACAGATTAGAATCATTTTTACTTCCTAAATGATCGATAAACATAGTTCATTGAAACAGAACATATTTAACTAGTTAACCTCAAAGAGAATTTTACTGAATTAAAAAACATATGTTAGACAGACGCATTTTTATGTATGTTAAATATATTTCACCCTAAACAATTTTATAGTCTAGAGCCTTAGTAATTATTTTTCTTATGTGATAATATGGCTCTAAATTCTGTCCCACTAATTTTCCTAAAATATTTCATTTTCCACACTGAACACAAGCAAAATCATAGCTCTCTAATCTAGTTTCTATTACTTGATTATTTACTTAGTTATTTCTGAGATTTTTATTCTTAAGCAGGGTAATTACTGCTTTTTTTCTTCCTTTTAGTAGTGTCAGATAGAGATTATAAAATGAAAATTAAAAACTCAAACCTGAAGAGTAATGGTAAGGAGGAAGGTGAAATATTTGCAAATTAGGAAATCTACAATAGTAAAAAAGAAAATTTCCTAATTTAAAATTTTAGACTGGAGAGGAAGATCTCCACTTATTTACAG
The DNA here is from genome assembly GCF_002078875.1 of Numida meleagris. Taxonomy (NCBI): domain Eukaryota; kingdom Metazoa; phylum Chordata; class Aves; order Galliformes; family Numididae; genus Numida; species Numida meleagris. The sequence goes on along the minus strand of NC_034409.1, from coordinate 28,565,410 downwards.
ATCATGCAATCCTGTTTAATAACGCAGCCAAGACTAATACTTCAGTTACCCTGGTGAAAACTTCAAGCTGTCCCAAAGCTGTGTTCTCTAGTATATTTAAGAAAATCATATCACAAATATCACAGACTGGGCAAATCTTTGTCTTGTTAGCAGTGCTCTGAGATTAAACGCAACTTGCATTTCTACAGTCAGTTTCTTTACAGATATATTTTTACACATATACTAATGGGAATTGAATCTCTTATCCAGATCCTCAAACGTCAGTGATGTGAATGACATGTACTGACTTACACTGTTGGCAAAAAAAAAAAAAAGCTTAAAGGCTCTGTGTTACATTATCAACTGCCTGAGGTTTCTGGTCACCTTCTCTATTTAAAGGCTCCATCTAGTTCCATCATTTTGCATTGGATTGTGTGTTTATAGAAGCAGCATTCAGAGTATCCTCATCTACTGAGTTGCTGAGTTGTGTGAAGCAATCACTTTAAATGTATTTAAATATTACTGCTTTAGGAGGTTCATTCAGGAAAAACTATGTGGATTATTCATGCACACACACAAAAACATTTATACTTTCATGAGCAGGAACAATCAAATATAATAAGACTGAGGTTATTTATGCTTCAATAAAAACCTTTACAAGATAGCTGATAGTTGCTTTGCCCTCCTAGCCAAAGGTATTACAATTAAGAATGAATTTTTCTCTATTGGCATTACGAGAAAATGCTAAAGCTTGCCAAATTTGCAGAACATATCTAAGGAACATTATTCAGTGTAACACTTAATACTAACATGTAATGAACCACATTTACATTTTTTTCATTAGCTACAGTTTCTATATTTCTTCAGTGATATCTTTATTACTCTTGGAGTATAATGTCTTACTTCTGCATAAACTCCAATGTGCTTTCATAGTTAGAGTGTATTTTAAATAACCTTGTAATTCCACTTATATTTTTGGAATTATGCCCGGCCTGTTTCACCAGTTTTGTAGTTTTAAGGGAAGGTGTAGCTAGAAGATTTTACATGCTTGACTACATATTTTCTAAGGTGGCTGTTAGAAATAGGACTATAACTGAAATCTGAAACCAAGAATAGGAAAAATGTAGTGACTGTTCAATGCTGAAGCTCAGGATATGGCTCATTTACTTTAGTTTTATTTGTTTTCAGATATTGCATGGAATATTTTACATGCCTATTCTTTCTTAGGGACTTGTAGAACCTTTCCAATCAAACATCATCTGACTTCTCCTGCTTCTGATCTCCCTCTCCAAGATCATTCAGTCTCTCCTCTTGCTACTCAGGAGGAGGAAGAGGTAAGGACTAATGAAGATTTCATCAAATACTTAAAAAGTGATGAGATGATCATCTCTGGTACCACCTATCTGCCCACACTTCTGTGCATTATCTTGCAAATAGTCTTCCTATTCTGGATTTCTTATTTACTTTTTTATTTGTTTGTTTGTTTGTTTGGTGCTGGTTTTTAGCAGGGAGGGGCAGAGCAGAGGTGGACTGATAAAATGGTAGTCCTTTTATTCTCCTTATGCCTACGCTTTCCTTAGTCCATAAATAATTTCTTTTTCCTGGCAAGCAATGTTTCTTTTTCTATCAATCAGCTGATGTTTCTCTCTTAACAGTAACAATTAATTCTCACTGAGGATAGAGAGTTCTCTGCTTTCAGTCTTTTACTGGAGATGAGGCATTGTTCCAGTGTACTTGCACCAGTGTTGTTAGATTCATCCAAGCAGAGTGCAATTTTCTGGTGTCTGAGAAAGCAGACTAGTGAAGTATCTTTGTTATGGTTTAACCCGGAGGGTGGCTCAGCACCACACAGTCGTTCGCTCACTACTACCCTTCCCAGTAGGACTGAGGAGAAAATTGAAAAAAATGAAGTAGAACTAGAGGACTGAGATAAAACTAATTACTAAGATAGAGAAAACGATAACAGTTGTGACTAAATATATATATATGGATGTATATAATAAGTAATTGCTCGCCACTTCCCGACTGATGCCCAGCTCATCCTCCAAGCAGCAGAAGAGAGAGAAATGAACTCCCCCCCTTCAAAACTCCTTCTGCTTGTTATCATATGTTATGGAATATCCTTTTGGCCAGTTTAAGTCAGCTGTCCTAATTCTCTTCCCACCCTGCTCCTTGGGCCTTTCACTGTGAATGGCCTTGGCTCTATACAGCACTGCTTAACAGCAACTATAAACACCAGTGTGTTATCATCATTGTTTTTCTCCTAGAACCAAAGCATAGCATCATACCAGACACTCTGAAGAAAAAAATTATGTCCCAGCTGAAACTAAGACAATCACTTGTACTATAGTTGCCTCATTTTTAATGTGGTTTATGTGGCATTTGCTACTCCCTGCTGTCAAACATAAGGTAGTGGTTGAGGTAGGCATGTGGTCTCAGATGGTGATATTGCCTTTTTGTTGTTCCAACAAGGTAAGACAGAGTTTTGTTACTAATATGCAGTATTACATTGCCTTTTAGCTTTCTGTTTTGCCCTTTCTGTACATTGCAAGGCAGAAGGAAAAGAACCTTTTCCAAAGATTTTCTGGTGATGTGATGTTACACTTGAGAACCCCTTCATCTCTACAGTGATGTAAAGTATGGTGGTTGTGGCAGTTGGAAACAGGAGACAGAACAAATGTTTTGTACAGGCCTCTGTATTCTTAACCAAGAAGGAGCCTCATCAGACACCTGTGCTCCTCCCATGTCTTTGAACACTCTGCTCAGTCTGCTTTAACTTAATTACGGAATTCTGAGTGGATAAGTGTCCTTTAATACTTTTGCATCACTGCCTGGAGGATCATCTTGTCAGACTGACAGATGAATCTTTAAAAAATGTTACTTTACCTCCTCTAGCCATGACGAAATTAAGCTCTTAGGACAGGTTTTCTTCCGTCACAGTGAAAGAAGGCTTCCTCTCCTACAGAGTTTCTGCTCTACAGTGAGATGTTGAAAAAATACTTATGCAGTGAAAAGCAAAGATAAGCACATATCCCCTCAAATCTCAGAAACATCTGAAGAAAAGGTCCAGACATTCCCATCCTCAGCAGATCTCTAGACTAATGCTGAGTTGTTTATTCAAAAGATAAAATGAGGAATCTGTGTGTTCCCTCTGAATATATCCTATCAATGGACACTGAAGCCTCTGGAGTATTTCAGAGGTGCTAAGGATAATGTTTTCTAAATGACTACAAAATGCTGTGAAAGTGAATACGCTTTCTAGAGTCCATATATATACATATATACAAACAGGAAGCATTCTTACATTCTTACTTAGGTTAACTGCCTTTTATTCTCATTTTTCCTGGAATGTACTGGAGGTACATCTTTCCCTCAAATAAAAGATCAAATATTTGTTAAAAGAAATCTCAGTGTGAAATACACAAAAAAGAACTGCTGAACTTTGTTAGGAGACAAACCCTGAAAAAACCTGCAAAAGCATAAAGGCTGAAGACTCATTTTGCTTAAAGATCCTGAACTGCTAAAGTTTTGTGTAAAGATTCTTCAAGGCTAGTGTGAGATATGGGATGGGATTTATAGAAAATGGTGTATTCTAAAGGGAACATCTTTAAGGTGAATTATAACTAAAAATTTCTACTATATTGCATTCACATAGAAGGAATTTAAATAGCCAGTTCAGACATGGGCATGTATTTTCAGTCAGATGAATCCCAAGAATGGTGTTCATGAATACCTTTGGTACCACTGCAGGATCTCTAGAACAGGGCACTTGTTCCACTGCTCCTTTTTCCAAGAAGCCTTCCAGGAAGCTCAGATTCTCTCCATCTCAGACACTGGCAGTTAAACACTAGGAGTGTTTCATTTTTTTGCAGAAATCCTCCTACACGTAGGTGCTATATGATTGCTTCTTATGGAAAGAAATTCTGATTTCACAGAAATCTTGCTACAGCAGATTAATCGAGCTTTCTTCCTAGAACCCTGTGTGTTGTGTTTTTCTTTCTCAAGGTATCGGATTAAATGATGAACAGGTATTTCAAGTAATATTTGAACTTAATCATTTAATTGTATCCCATTTTGATCAAGAAAGTTACAGGGAAATGTAAACATATCCTTAAAAATAACAGAAGTGCCATGATGCAAAGACTAGATCTGAAACTGAGTTGTCTTAAATCTGTGAAGAGCACTGAAACTTACTTGACATAAGCAGTTTCAAAGTCACATTGACTTAGATAACAGTAAATGAACTAATCATGACAGGAAGACAGCTCAGAAATTAGATCACTAGTGAGTTAATTTTATTACACTTTTAGCTTAATTCAAGGAAATGTGCCCTAGATTTTATTGAAGTATATCCTTCTCTACAGTAAAGTCTATTATTAGTATTTATAATGGATTTCTAATTGTTTCGGAAAACATGTAAGGATAAAAGTAATGGTAGGATTCCTACCATATTTAGTTCACATGCTTTAGTCTCAGTTTAAGAAGTATAATGGAGATGTAAATTAAAATTTTTCTCATTGAAGTTCACAAGTAATTGAAGTGATAGTGGATAAGATTCTATATTGTAAGGTAATATCACAGCATGAGCTAAAATTTTTGAATTTGTACCCGAGATGACACGCAACTAAGGGACCTGTTCACACCTGAATGTAATTGCAAAAGGACCAAGATAAATTATCGCATAAACAGAAGCGAAACAAACACTTGATGAGGTGGCATTCTAGAACTTGTACAATTTGTGGATTATTGCACTGAAACCCCATTTATTTGATTTTTTTATCAGTTATGCTTTAAAATTTTTACAGTACTGTAGATTAGACTACTACAGTGACTGTCTTTTTTCTTGTTTCATTTCTACCTTATTTTGTCTGTGGACCAGTACTTTAATTTGGATCTCAATAAGGTGAAAATGTCTTTGTTTCCATTAGTTAGATAAACATCTCTATTTGCTTGGTAACAAGAACTAAACAGAGTTCAGAATATCAAGAACTACCTGGCATTATGCTGCTGCTGACTTTGTTCACATCCTGAATTATTAATCTATGCGTCACTATTCACTGATGGGATTTGGTGGCCCTATAATGGCTCCTGAAAGGTTGCCCCAAGACCTATTATAAAAGATTAAGTTCAAAGTAATTAGATGTATTTATAAGAAGAAATCACTAAGGTGCTCTTAAAGTTATACACGCAGTAGGAATACTGCTCTCAGTGCTACAGCCCTTAGAAACATGTTGTCCTTAATTTAGATCTCAATACCCAAATCACAGAAACATGGGTTAAATGTCAGATACTATAAAAACAACTCAAATAGGAACCAACATCCTTCTGTTGCTTTGTTTTCAGTAAATATAACTTCCTATCAAAGGCAAGAAAAATTCCATTATGTTCACATAGTACTCCAGAGCAACAACTCTGCCTGAGCATTCCGTCTCTATCAGTATGTGGGGACTTTCTTATGAAGGCTTCAGTGTTATACTGGCAATTTGTAGTGCATAAGTAACATCCAGCTTCAGTGTCTAGGATATTGTCTGAACCCTTCTTTTCTTTTGGCTCAAAGCTTGCTTTCTGAGGTATGTTTTGTGATAAGTCTATAACTGACTTACCAAGGAGGCAAATGGTGGGTGTCACCGTGTGGCAATAAACATCACCATGTGAACATTCGAAAGCATTTCCTTCAGGGCTGTTTGCCCCAGGAAGAGAGTGCTCAGCAGTGTTTACTGGCAGAAGATCTGGCCTGTGACCAAGTAGCACCAGCTTGGTATGTGAGACTGGGGAATGATACCATCGTATCCTGTGAAAAGCAGGATGCGGGTGGGCACCTCCCTGCTCCCTCTTATCTGCTGGCAAGGCCCGGAAGATGGGTTTTCTGCTGAGATCCCAAAGCCAGAAGCTGCCACTCCAGAGCGCTGACTCAACCACTAAATGTCACTCCAAAGAGAGCTGACTCAACCAATTTGGACTTATAAATAAGTTCGTACTGCTGTTGGAGGTTGTCGTCGACCAAAGCCATCGTCGACCAAAGGGGTCGTCGACCAAAACGGTCATCAACTGAAGCGGCTGGCAACCGAACAACAAGCCCTGATGACCCATCACCCAAGAAGATCAACGTCAGCGCTACAAACAGCACTGGACCCCTGGTGGTGACTATCTCTCTTGCTTTCTACAAAGACTCCTTGCTTTTTTTTTATCTCTTTTCTATCGCCCACCTTCCCTTCCCCATCTCCCTAAGCTACTAGGATTTGTAATAAAGTGGTCGGGCTAACATTTGACCCGTTGTGTCTTAATCTCACCGTCGGGTGTACACATATTAAAAGAACCCCTTCTCCCTCCTGTAAATTGTAGCAAGACAGATATTTAAACTGACTTTCCATGTTTTGGAATGTTGAAATCTAAACCAAACTCCTTGGTTCAAATTGAGCATGTAACAGAGGAGCAGAACTCATGCACTGGTGCTAGCACAGGTTGGAGCTGATTCCCACAGAGTAACTGGAAACTGTTTCACATTATGCAATAAAGAACACATGCTCTTGTGTTTGGATTGCACAGCTAGGAAGTAACTTGAAATAGAGATGTTACTAGTTCTTTATTTGTAAAATTAATGCCAATTGAACTGCTTTCACACTATTTTCAATTGTCTGCCTTGGATAAGCTGTTTTGCCCACAGCAATAAAGCCAATATACTCACTTACTCTGGTAGATCTCCATTAAAATAGCATCGTATAGCAGATGCAGCTAAGAAATAACAATACTGGTGAAATTTATGAAAATAGGAGTCAACAGAAACTGCAATATTCAGAGGTAGGACTACTACCAGAGATTTGGAGATGGTATAGTACTTGACTAAAGCTGGGATCTTAGGCTATTTATAAAGGCTGCTCCAAAAGTGATGCATTCTATTTTACTATATTGTCCCAAGGTGTTAGAGGCAGATGTCGTTGGTATGGAAGTTGAGGTTGATAGCTCAGACACAGACAGCAGTCAAACACCAACACGGACTCCCATCTCTGTCTCTCCTAGCCTTAGCAGGACAGGAGAGAAAAAGAGGAAGAGCAAAACCAGGAAAACTCTTGGACAAAACTCAAGAAAGCTAAGTAGATGGAGAGGAAGAAGAAAAATAGCAAAGAAAATCACTCACTCCCACCTCAGTCTCTAATCATAACAAAACCCACTACCATCTTTCTCTACTTCTACTGCTGAGCATATTATAAGCCATGGAACATCCCACTAGCCAGTTTTGATCGTCTGTTTTGACTGTGTTTCCTCCCAACCTATTAATAGTTTCACAAGTGTACTGCCTTGGTCAAACTCTACAGCTGATATTGTTTTATGCACAAAAAGAAATTTCACTCCATCCCAGCAATATCTACTACACTCTGGCACAAATTTAAAGGATCTGTGAGTGGTTCTAACAGCCTTTAACTACCAACATTTCAAAAAGGCTATTAAGATGGAGGGGTGAATCTTATCTGACTAAATGAAGATGTCACTGAGCTAACTACTCTCATTACAGGCCATGATATCAAAATAGGCATCAGCAGAGCACTGTTTATCTGGACTCCTTTAAGAACTTTGTTCACTTGCTTAAACTTCACACAGCTTATACAGTCTGTGTGGGGAAAGATGGACGTTGGGCCTATTAGATGTATGAGATTTGGAGTGTTAGACTTCTAGTAGAGTCAATCAAACTCACTAAGTGCTGTAACTTCCATGAGTGTCTGTTGTAACCAATCCCTGTAAATAAAGAAGCTATCCAAACAAGCTGCTTGTTAACCTCCGTTCAGGAGAGAGATATACCCAGAGTTTACTGACACACTAACACGCGGCTCCATAAACTGGGAGTGTGTGGAAAGGAACAAAATGAAAGAAAGATACTTTTGAATCTGAGGAAGTAGTAGAAGTGAAATTCACTTCCCTAACTACAGATAATCAAAGAACCAGGATGCCTTAGTGCATTCCTAGGATCTTGTGATTCAATGAGTGCTATCTAGGGCTTTGTGTCCCCAGGCTTATTTATCAGGTTCTGTCAGCAGCAGACATCCTTCTGGGAGGCTGCAGAGACTGGAATGCAGCTGTGAGTCCATTGGCCTTGAGAAAGCTTGTAACACAACAGAGAACAAGGCATCACCTTGTGAGTGATGGATAACAGATGGTTTGGGCACTAGTTGTGAACCTCTTCCAAACCAGATGGAAATCTCTCCAGGGGAGCCTTGAGCTTATTATCAGTCATTCTCTAACTGGATGACAATATGTTTCCTCTATATGTATTTATGTATTTATGTACTTATTTTCATCCCAATAACCAGATGTGTGATGTAATGTACAGTACACAGATTAACAAAGAACAGAAGGCAGAAAGAAGATATAAGTAAGAGCAGAGAGGTAAGAAGCTGAGTATAGAGATGACTGCTAAGTTCCAGGGTTCAGTGGAAGCTGCCTGACAGTCAGAGATGCTATCATCCAACAGTGCTTGGGTCCAGTGTTTCTTCCACACACAAGTCCTGGACTCTGATGCTCAAGAATAAAGTCATTAATTTGTTACAGCGTTTTTTGCTATTTATGGAGAATTCCATAAATTACTTGAATGAAGCTCTTCATCTTTATAAAGCAAGTAAACCTAAAGAAAAACAAATACTTGGGCCAAGTGTTACTAATGGCAGGAATGTAATCAACACATGAAGGATGCTCCCAAAATAACACCTCTTATTTTATTGCATTGTTCCTCAACATCAGAGGCAGATATTGTATGGCATGGGATGGTATGGCAGTAGAGGTTGAACCTTCCCACCAATATTCCACTACATTTTGTTGCCGTGTGACAGATGGCAGCAGAGTGGCAGTCTGACACAATGGCATCTGACATGGAAGTGCATATGAAACAAAGATGAGTCACTGAATTCCTCCATGTGGAAAAATTAAGCCCATTGTCATTCACTGATGCTTGCTGAAATTCATGGGGACCAAAGAATGGATGTGGGCACAGTGAGGCAGAGGGTGGTGCATTTCAGCAGTGGCAACAGCAACAGTGGGTCTGCAGTGGTGCAGATTTTGATGAGTGCAGCATGCAGGCTCTTGTTCATCGCTGGCAAAAATGTATAGCTACTAGTGGTGACTGTGTTGAAAAAGAACGTTTTGTAGTCAACAATTTGCTCCATCAATTAATGTTATTTTGTTCTTTATATCTGTTGTAGTTTCCATGGAAATAAATGGGAGGCATTGCTCTGGTAGCAACCTACGTAGTAACAGGATAATATATTTTTTTCTACCTTTTTAACTCTAAACACCAAAATATTATTGTTTTAAGAAAAACAATGATGTAAACAATAAATTCAATAACAATAACATAAATATATCCAAAAACATATAATAGGCAAAGAGGCTTTCCACGGTTTCTGGGGAAAAAACAACAACAACAAAAAAACTCTAACCAATAGTAAAACTTTGAACTATGAAACAACATGCATTACGGTATTCAAAGCATGCACTGCAGACAGCAAGTATTAAAAATGTTAATTGTTCTACCACAGGAGAACCTAATTTGTTTTAGAAATAAGTGTTCTTTTTCTCCCTTGAGAAAATTCTTTATTAGATTTTAAAATCGTACCTGATCAGAGGGAATGCAGAGTATATTTTAAGTAACAATTTCCATACAAATATAGCTAGAGCCTATTTAGCTGTGTATTTCTATACATCTATCACCAAACTATCTGACTACTGTTGGTGCTCAGCATTTCATTTTCATTGATTAATGGAATTTAAAACAAACTTGCTCTAAATACGTTAGTAGAATTATTTTCCACTTGAAGCATAAAAAATATTGGAATTTAAATTCAACACTTTTTAAACCATGTCTCAGATACCACAGTAAGAGATCTGTTCTTGCTATGTGAGTGAAGTTGTTCTCAAGACAACTAAAGACTTGCTTACTCAGCCTGTATTGTTTACATTCATTAATTGGGTGGAGATCTGACAAGAATCTTCAGGTTTGTTTTTTTTCTTTAAAGTACCAGAAACATAGGACATGAATAGAAGATTCTGGTAAAAAGAGAACATGGTTGACTGACAGAAGAGTTACTAAGGTAATTTCAGATGAAGTGTGCTGTGACTTGACTGAGAGCTGACTGTGCCGATTTCAGAAGTGTCTCTAAAATTCAGAGCTACTTTAAGTGTTGATTTAAATGCTAGTGTTACTTTGCAGAAAAGATAATGTTCCTCTGACAAATGAGAAGGAAGAAATGGCTTCAATTGACATGAAGAAGGCTGAGGTACTTAATAAGTTCTTTGTCTCATAGGATGGTGAGGTAATGGGAACTGATTGCCCTGAGAAGCTGTGAATGCCTCATCCCTAGAGGCATTCAAGGCCAGGCTGGATGGACCCTGGACTGTCTGATCTAGTGCCCACAGCCGGGGGTTGGTACTAGATGATCTTATTGTCTCTTCCAACCTACAACATTCTCTGACTCTATGAAATCAGTGGTTGGTTAAAGGTAAGCCCTTTAAACTACCAACTAATTCAACCACCCTCAAACAAAGCCAAACTCTAACGGTGTTTTGGGTAATCCAGAACTATTTAATCTTGCAGCTGAGCTGGAGATGGTTGATTAAAGGGGCTTTCTTGAGGTGTTTTCACTTCTGTGTTGGTTTGTTGTTTTGGGGCTTTTTTTGTGTGTGGGTTTTTTTTTTTTTTTGGCTTCTTGTTTTGAAAAGTAAGAAACTAATGTCCTAATGTTTCCTGAATTTAGTTCAGACTGAACTTGAGAACACAGAGAAGGGTTTGAATAATTCAAATAATCAGTATCTTCTGACTATGTTGTACGTGTGAATTAGAGTGAGTTTCTGGATTGACAGGCAGTCTGTTGCCAGTTCGGTAGGTATGATCCAGGAATAGACAACTGCTATCTTCAGGGCTGTCGTTTTAGCATTTGAATAGAAACAGGACTCACATGTTATTTAGAGAACTGTACTATCCATGCATTCTAAATGCACTTTACTATTACAGAGTCTAAAAGACAAGCTATCAATCATTTTAGAAGCTCTCATTCAATGAGTGGGAGTTGGAGTCAGGGTTTCAGAAGTGCTCTTCTTTCTTAATGTTGCTCTCTAGACTGGCAAAGTTCAAGAACAAGTTACTCTAATTACAGATTATATTAGTATTTATTTGCAGCAATCATGAGGTGGGAGTTTTTTCTTTTGCAGATATTTAACATATGACTCAATTTATATATAAATCTTCTAAGAAACCTGTGCTCATCATTAAAAAAAAAAAGAAAAAAAAGAAAAAAAAAAAAGAAAAACAACCCACATCCACATCACTTACATTTTTTTTGTTAACTGGCAAAGGCATAGTCTCATCCCAACACAAAATCAAGTTTTACGCATGTTATCTCAATATGTATACATTTCTTGACAAAAGGAAATGTGGAGAGATTTCTGGTCTCAAAGCTAATGGCAAATAATTATCCAGAACTTTCACAGCCAAGTACAGTCATCGTTTTGAAAGCACTGCGCATACCACTCATCAAACTCGTCAAGAAAATAAAGCCTGCTTTGTTTTATTTTCTGATTGATGTTTTAAACATGCGTCTCATTATATAAATGTCCATTAAAGTCACTTATTTTATTACTTTGAAATAATACAGTTGCAACCAATATGTTAAAGTAATATTAGACATAAAAATCAAAACCAAAACAAGGACACTTCTAGTTTAGGCTGTCACTTCAAGTGATCAGAGTGACAGTTTAAGCTTGAATTTTCTTGCTTTTGTCAATTGTCATTAGACCCTTAACATTAAATTAATGTACTGTGAAGATGCTTTTTTACCTTTTGTTGCTTGAATAAAATACAGCTAGAATACGTATCATGAAAACTGAGATAAAAAGAAAAAAAAAATTAATATAGTTCTTGTAGTGACTTTTGCTCATAAAAAGCCAAGACTAAAGGATTAGTACGACAAATGTCCTTAGATTCCACAGAACAAACACCTCAACTGTTCTGATTTCTCTAGAAATCGTATGAGTCTTCTAAGCAAAAAGTTTTTCGATTCTGTTCTTCCTTGTTTCTCTGGTAGCAGATTTTTCTTAAGCGGAGGCCTATGATATCATTTCTTGCATGCGGTTTTGAAGAACATAGGTAAGGGTATGTTTAAAATATGTGAGTGTGGTGAGCACTGCAGTCACACTTACCGGCAGCCAAGTTATTTAACTAGAAATTTTGAAGGAAGAATATTTTGAATTATGTTAATGAAGTTGTAATACCATTGCTGCCCTGGAGAAGTTGTGGTTAGTGTATTCATCATACTACCACTGATGAGAATGCAAAGCAGTTAGGACATACACTGGAGAAATTCTTCATATTTAATGAGATGAAGACACTATGAGACTTGAACCTTCCACTAATAGAGCTGTTTTCTTCATCAGTCACCTGAGGAATTTTTTAAAGTCTGCTCTCATTTCCTACAAGTTCTGTGTATTTAAAGACCTTACTGTACAATGTCAAAAAAATCAACTTTCTCTACAGTTGAGAACAATACAGGTAAGATCCTCTCTTCAAGTCATTCAGATCAAGTCAGATATCCTCCTTTGTTATTTCTTCTTCTAGTTTTTATCTCCTTCTACTCTACATCTGAGATGCTCTTTTTTTCCAATCTCCGAACAAACAGAAGTAAACATGTCTCCAGTAACAGTCTCAACATCCATTCTTACTTCACTTTTTTTCCTTCTAAGAATCTCTACCTCCTCCTGAGTATGAATTGCCTTCCATATTGTTGGAAATATCCAAATAATTTATCAGGACGGTATCTCTGATAAAAGCAGATTTAATTCGCAATTGCAATGGCGGGCGTCCTGTAAAACAGGAGCGCACCTATGGATACAGTATGACAGCTTTTGTACCTTGTTTCCCCCCTTGCCTACCCACTGCCCTGTTTCCCCATTGGCTGAGTACTCCAGGTTCACAATCTTATCGAAGATTTACATTTGTTAATTACATTCTGACACTTGTTCTATCTTGTGCCAGTCAGTCGCCATCCTGCTGTTTCCAAGATGTCTCGGTACTCTTCTTATCATGTTGATATGGTGATTTTCTCCAAAGCTTCTTCCATTGTGTCCGAAGGACGCTTCCTTTGTTAAACAAAGAGCACCGCAGGGGGTTGGAGAGGTGCCAGGCCTTTCTCAATACCTTCTTCAGGCCCTCTCTAAGGCATGTCATGACTTGTCCTTTTAATTTGTGCAGGATATTCTTGCAATGTGTGTGACAAAGTACAACATATATTTTCATGCTGACTATACATAAATTGTTACTAGCTAGATTTTGATAAAGGACCCAAATGGCAGCAGAGGCCATGAAATCAAGAAAATTCTAATCTTGTTCTAATACAGAATCAACATTCAATTCCCACAATATTAACCTATATGCTTGGAACAGCTTCCATATTTCTATATTTTGTAAAAAGCTCAACTGGTCCAACTCCCCTGCAATGAACGGGAACACCTAGATCAGGTTGCTCAGAGCCTGGTCCAGCCTGATCTTGAATGCCTCCAAGGACAAGGCTTCCAACACCTCTCTGGGCAACCTATTCCAGTGCCTCACCAACCTTACTGTAAAAAAAGTTTGCCTTATATCCAGTCTAAATCTCCTGTTTTAGTTTGAAACCATTTCCCCTTGTTCTATCACAACCGACTCTGCTAAAGAGTCTGCCTCCTTCCTTCTTACCCCTGTTAGATACAGACAGGCCGCTATCAGGTCTCTCTGCAGCCTGCTCTTCTCCAGGCTGAACAGTCACAGCTCTCTCAGTGTGTCCTTGTATTCATCCCTTGGATCATTTTTGTGGCTGTCTTCTGGACATGCTGTTAGTAGCTAACAGCTACCTGGTCTTGTGCAAAGTGTTTGACACTGTACTGGTTGCCAAATTGGAGAAAAATGGATTTGATGGATGGACCACTCACTGGATAAGGAATTGGCTGGATGGTTGCACTGAGGGAGTTGTGGTCAATGGCTCCATGTCCAAGTGGAGTCTGGCGATAAGTGGCATTCCTCAGGGATCAGTACTGAGACTGGTGTTATTTAACATCTTTGTAGACAACATGGACAGTGGGATTGAGTGTACCCTTGTCATGGTTTTGTGATTTTCAGTTATTGGTACTCCACATCATAACATCATTTAGTGGATATACCTGGTTCTCAGAAGAGAAGGACTACTACAGTCCCCACGGTACTTTGCTCCTCTGTTACCATTTTCCAGCCGGAGGGAAAAGATAAAAGCTTGCAGTATAAAAACTTGCAGATCACGAGACCTCATCTCTTTTTTCCGCCGTCTCTCATCTTGGCAGCACCTCGCTCTCCAGCCATCTCATCGTCGGTAGTAGAGTAAGGCCTACCTTGATTTTGGGACATTCTCTCTCTCTGTATTGGATTTATCAGACTAAATTGTAATTATATTGTATTATAGTGTGTTGTTTTGCATTCCGATATTTTATTTAGTGTCATGGTTTTATGATTTTCAGTTATTGGTATTCCACATCATAACATCATGTAGTGAATGTACCTGGTTCTCAGAAGAGAAGGACTACCACAGTCCCCACGGCACTTTGCTCCTCTGTTACCATTTCCAGCCAGAGGGAAAAGATAAAAGCTTGCAGTATAAAAACTTGCAGATCACGAGACCTCATCTCTTTTTTCCGCCGTCTCTCATCTTGGCAGCACCTCGCTCTCCAGCCGTCTTATCGTCGGTAGTAGAGTAAGGCCTACCTTGATTTTGGGACATTCTCTCTCTCTGTATTGGATTTATCAGATTAAATTGTAATTATTGTGTGTTGTACTATAGTGTGTTGTTTTGCATTCCGATATCTTATTTAGTAAATTAGTTTGTTTCTCCTCAGATTGTTGCCGCTGTTCTTTGCTCTCAGGGCCATCTCCCTACCCTTTTCCCCTTTCCCCTTTTCCCGGGACGTGGGCCCGTGGATCCCCCGTCCCCTTCGTCACGGAACCGGGCCTAACGCCCGTAAACCGTTGACATTTAGTAAATTAGTTTGTTTCTCCTCAGATTGTTGCTGCTGTTCTTTGCTCTCAGGGCCATCTCCTTACCCTTTTCCCCTTTTCCCTTTTCCCAGGGCGTGGGCCCGTGGATCCCCCGTCCCCTTCGTCACGGAACCGGGCCAAACGCCCGTAAACCATTGACAACCCTCAGCAAGTTTGTAGGTGATACCAAGCTGAGTGGTACAGCTGGCATGCTAGAGGGAAGGGATGCCACCCAGAGGGACCTGGACAGGCTTGAAAGGTGGGCCCATGCCAACCTCATGAAGTTCAACAAGGCCAATTGCAAGGTGCAGCACCTGGGTCTGGCAATCCCAAGCACAAATACAGGCTGGGCAGAGAATGACTTGAGAGCAGTCCTGAGGAGGACTGGGGGTTGTTGGCTGACAAAAGACATGAGCTGGCAATGGGCGCTTGCCGCCCAGATGGCCAATTGTATCCTGGATTGCATCAAGAGAGATGTGACCAGCAGGTCGAGGGAGATGATTCTGCCCCTCTACTCTGCTCTCATGAGACCCCACCTGGTGTACTGTGTCCAGTTCTGGGGCCCCCCAGCACAAGCAGGACACTGAGCTGTTGGAGCGAGTCTATAGGAGGGCCACAAAGGTGATCAGAGGGCTGGAGAACCTCCCCTATGAGGACAGACTGAGAGAGCTGGGGATTCTCAGCACGGAGAAGAGAAGGCTATGGGGGCACCTTATAGTGGCCTTCCAGTACCTGAAAGGGGACTACAGGAAAGCGGGGGAGGGGCTTTTTATAAGGGAATGTAGTGACAGGGTGAGGGAAAATGGCTTTATAGTAGAAGAGGAGAATTTTAGACTAGATATCAGGAAGAAATTCTCTACAGTGAGGGTGCTGACACACTGGAACATGCTGCCCAGAGAAGTTGTGGATGCCCCCACCCTGAAGGCCAGGCTGGATGGGGCTTTGAGCAACCTGATCTAGTGGGAGATGTCCCTGCCTATAGCAGGGGGGGTGGAACTACATGATCTTAAAGGTCCCTTCCAACTCAAACCATTCTATGATTCTATGATCCTTTCTACCCTTCTTAAAAATGGGTGCAGTATTGCCTTTTTTTCCAGTCACCAGTGACTTCACCTGGCTGCTGTGATTTTTCAGATATCATTTAGAGTGGCTTGGCAAATGCGTCAGCCAGTTCCCTCAGGACTCTGCAATGCATCTTGTTGGGAACCATAGATTTATGGATGTTTAAGATCCTTGGGTGGTCACAAGCCTGATCAGGTGGAGGAGCATTGCTCCCCCAGTTCCCAACTTCTGAACCATATGCTCATGGGCTGTGTGTAGGACAGTTGCTTGTGAAGACTGAGCCAAAAACATTGTTGAGTACCTCAGTCTTCTCCTTGTCCGTTTTTACCAGCCTGCCTATATTGCTCACTAGGAAGGGTATGCTCTCTTGGACTTTCCTTTTCCAGTTGATGTACCTATAGAAGTCTTTCTTATTCTTCTTTGCACGCCTTGCCATATTCAGTTCCAGTTGGGCCGTGGCCTTTCTGAACCCATCCTTACACAGCCTAGCAGTATCCCTATACTTCTCCCAGGTTGCCCGACCCTGCTTTCACTGCCTGCATATTTTCTTCTTGGTCTCTAGTTTACCAGCAGATCTCATTTTTGAGAGCTGCTTTGCACTAAGGAAGGTTTCCTCAAAGATTTACCAGCTCTGCTCCATTCCCATGACCTTGAGGACAGATTCCCAGGATGTTTTTTTGACGAACTCCCTGAAAAGCTGGAATTTGGCTTTCTTAAAATTAAGCTCCCTGATTTTACTCTTTGTCCCATATCCCTCAGGAGTGTGAACTCCTCCACTGTATGGTCACTACAGCCCAGGCAGCCTCCAACAGTGATGTCATCAATCAGTTCACTAGTGTTGGTGAGCAACGTGTCCAGTATTGCATCCCCTCTGGTGGGGCTGTCTATTCTTTGGCTCAAGAAGTTACTCTCAATGTATTCCAGGAGCCTCTTGGGTTGCTTACAGCTCGCTGTGCTTTTCCAGCAGATGTCAGGATGGTTGAAGTCCCCCAGCAGGACAAGAGCCTGTGATCACAACGCCTCTCCTAACTGAAGGAAGAGGCTTCATCAGCAGGCTCTGCTTAACCAGGCAGACTGTGGTAGACCCCGACCACAGAGTTCCCTTTGTTGCCTCAGTCTCTAACTCTCACCCATAGGCTTTTGTCTCACTCAAGGCCATTCTTCAGGAACAACTCTTCACACTCTATTCCTTTGCTGATGTAGAGGGCAACTCCTTCTCCCCTCCTTCCTCAACTTTCCCTTCTCAACGATTTGTAGCCATCAATAGCTACATTTCAGTCATGGGAATCATCCCATTAGGTTTCAGTGACAACAACTATATTGTGGTTTTCCAGTAGCATTGTGGCTTACAGCATGTCATACATTATTTGAATATGAACTTGTCCACCACTTTTTGCAGTATTGCGGTAGAAGTTATGTAGAAAAAACTACAGCCAAATGATTAAAATTAAAATCGCACTGGACACAGCAGGAGTGACTTATGAGTAGTTACTTGTTTGTATAAGTACTTTTGGGGGAATTAAAACAGGAAAATATGCTAAGAATTATACATCGTTGTTTTCTGTTTAAATGGAATAAGCATTCTAATGACAGATATTGTAATTTACATTGTGGCAACAAAGTTGAACAATGAAGATTTAGCCTAATTTGTGTGATAATTTATAGATAGTGGAAACATCCAAGAGAAGAGATTTTGCACTGTTTTGATTTTCACTGGGATATAATGAATTTGAGGTAGTTACAGTGCCATATTTTGGATTTTTTAATGAAAATAATGTTGATAACACACAGATGTTTTAGTTGCTGCTGAGCAGTACTTACACAGTGTCAGAGACTTCAGCTTCTTATGTTGCCCTGCCAGTGAAGAAACTGGGGGTGCACAAGGAGCTAGAAGGGGATGGAACCAGGACAGCAGTCCTGACCTGGCCAAATAGACATCCCATACGAAAGAGTGTCATGATGAAAAATAACCCTGGGGTAAACAAGAAGGAAGAGAGGGATGTTGGAACTGATGACACTTGTCTACCCAAGAAACTGTTACGTGTGATGAGCTCTGCTTTCCTGGAAGTGGCTGAACATTTCCCTGCCATTGGCAAGTAGTGAATGAATTCCTTGCTTTGCTTTGCTTGCAGGTATGGCTTTTGCTTTACCTAGTAAGCTGTCTTTATCTCAACCCACAAGTTCTCATGTTTTTACCCGTACCTATGGTTGCTTAGCAGCAACTATAAACATCGGTGTGTTATCAACATTGTTTTTCTCCTAGAACTGAAAATATAGTGTCATATCGGACACTCTAAAGAAAACAATTCTATCCCAACTGAAACTAAGACACATTCATTAAAAATGAATGCCTTATTAGAATCACAAAATCACCAAGGTTGGAAAAGACCCCCAAGATCATCCAGTCCAATCATCCACCTATCACCAATATTTCCCACTAAACCATGTCCTTCAGTACAATATCTAAACGTTTCTTGAACACAAGAATATGTTATTACAGGTCAACTCTAAAGAGACACTTTGGTTATTTCAGAACAAGATCTCCAGTACTAACCACTTCTAGCCTGTTATTCCATATTTAAGGAAATCAACATTGCCTCTTCCAGGTTCACAGAAGGCAGCATGTTTTCCTTGAATATTGCATCAATATTTGTGGTGTAGAGATCTTTGGTCCTCAGTGAGCATATTGTGCTCACCATGAATGAATTCCCCAAGTTCCTTTCGTAGTTGACTGTAACAGTGTCAAAATGTTGTGAAAAGAATTATGTTCTAAGTACTTTATAGGTATACATTTACGTGGACTGTATGACCTCAAGATGTCCATCCAAACTAATTTATTCCACAATGCTATAAAATACGTATTAAAATGTTAATAAAAATGGGATTATATCATTAATTAAACAGTTGAATATATCAATCCATTTCGTTTTCATTAATTTCACGTAGCTCATATTAACAACCTCAGATCAGGCATTTCAAAGCAGTTAATGACTGTATCTTAGGCATAAAGTATTGGGCCTTTACTTGACTATAATTGACTATAAATACCCTGGTTAGCACTTTTTATTGCTTTATTTTGCATAAGCTGATGTGTAAAATGTTCGAAGAATAACAGACATATGAAACAGTGTGCTGGCATCACCTAGGACATCTAAATTGAGTCATGGCCACAGGGAAGTAGTGCGGCTGTAAAAGTATGCATGCATATTTCACTGTTTCTAATGTTTAACCAACTTTTTCTCTTCTGCACACAGATGCACACAGCCAGCAGAGTAACTTGCAGCATGATTCTGATCAGGATCAGTGCTAATGATGTCAAAGGAGAAACACGGTTGTAAAACTGGCAAAGAGTATGACTGTATTTTATTTATTTGTTTGTTTGTTTGTTCTATTTGATCCATTGTGAGCCTGAGGACTCAGACCAACTGCTACTCTCTGGTCAAGCATGTTGCCAGTGGTTACCTCCACCACAATGGCGAAGGCTCATGATCTGCCACAGGGAAGGCAAATCCCACCATTCCAAGAAGGTTTGATGAGTTCCAGCTGATAGTGCCGGAAAAGGAAGAATTTGTTTGCTGCACAGTCTGTCTGAATTGCAATAAAATAGCCTCCTCAGAGTTGTTGAACCAGGAGAAGGAGAGCAATGTGGCCTGTGGCTAGATTGGGAAGAGAATCATTGCCTGTGACCCAAGGAATTCTGCCTGGAACTGCAGGAGAGGTGAACCATAAAGCCTAGAAAATGCAAAGGCTGTGCAAGGCTCCTTCCTGATCCTTCTGTTCCGCACTGACCAGACTTTTACTTGAAGTGAATCTATACCCATGTGGAACTACAGCTTTTAAGTCAACAAAATTATTTGTGTTTTACAGCAGTGTCTACGAATTATAGTCAAAACTTTGGGACACCTTTGCAGTGCAGGTGAGGGTGTTATTATTATTAAGCTTGTGTATTCAGGAACAGTATCAAGAACTCACAGATATGTATTACTTAGTAGACTGGGGGACTTTACATACATTGTTTTCAATGAGGAGTAGGGGTGAGTCTATCCTGATGAGATGTCATTTTGGATATCTGCATAGTTTGTCAAAAATTACTGATGGTATTACTTGTATGAAGGTGCACTATTTACCATGTTTCTAAAATTATTTGTCTGATGTCGCTATGCATAACTAAATACTTTAATCTTTCTAGAAGAGTGCGTGCATTTAGGAGCATTAAAAAACCTATGTAACATATATAAATGTGGAGGAATAAGAAGACCCATTCATAAAAGAAGGGTAGATGATTAGGAACTGATCTATCAAGCCAAATGGCTTAATATATTTGAATATAATTTAATATGAAAAAAAACTATGTAAAATTGTTACTCTGGTATGATTTGAAATGACAGAAGTCTTCAAAAAAGGCTGTACAGAAACATATCATCATGTAGCTCCACTGTAAGTATGGTATAGCAGTATGACTAGACTACAATCTGATGTAAATCTAGATGACGTTAAAGCATATATTCTACTGAAGATTATGATTTTTTATTGCAGATAGGACAGTGATGTCTGGTCTCCAGAGGGAAAAAGACAAATGCACATATTTTGATTGCTTCAGCAAAATTTCATACTTGACATCAGTACAGCACAGATATCATGCCTGATCAACATCAAATGCTTGTTTCTGCTCTATAAATCAATAGAAAATTTTCAATATAAGCTGCTGCAGAGAAGAAGAAACCTGGCCAGAATTTCTTTATGCTCTCGCTTTGCCAAATCAAAGATTACTTTTCTTTTTTTCCTCCATAGTGATACTTTGAAGACTGTTCATGAAAAAAAGATTGCTGTTGTTTCTGTACAAATAGTTTCCTTTCTTTGGGCTAGAATATCTGAGATCCTTATTAATGTAAACATGGTTAAAGAAGAAAACCTATATTCTAGCAAAGTAAGGGCTTAATTTATTGACTATAAAATTGGAAATAAAATTGAAAGGCAAAAACAAACAAATGAAAATGCCCAACTCTAGCAAAGCACAGTTCCAGATAATTCTAAACAGCAAGAAACATCTTTGACTGCTCCAGATTATAAACATGGGTATCATGTAGAGGAGGAGAGAGACTTGCCGTCTGTTTTGCTCCTATCTCATTCCTCATAAGCTTCATCATGCTGGAGCACTTTCCAAGGAAAACTCCTCAGTTAAAAGTATATGGGGACCATCATGCGTATCAGACATCTTTCTCCCACACTCCAAAACCTCATGGATATAAAGCAAGCAGAAGCAAGGCACTAGTTCTGGGTCTCCTAATCTTCAGCCACTTAGTTTCAGTAAGAGACCATTTCCTGGTGATTCCTCATTTCCTATTTACAGTCCTGGAAAATGTTTTTAAGCATTTCAGTCCTCATTTACAGATGATTTGGGGGTGTAAACTCAATTAAGAGGCAGAGCAATTTACAGTAACTTTCTGTTTTGCAAGCACTTCCCCTAAATAAGGATAATTCTCCTATGATTTCTCTGACTGATACAGAAGCAGTCATACTGAAGTTACTTTTTGTGGAGTAGAACCTATTGACTGTGCTTCTTTTAACTTTCCTATTAGATTTATGGTGTAAATATATTTCTTCATTTTCACTAGTATCACAATTTTACAAAAAAAATTATGCTAAATGTAACCATACGCATTCTTAATCATGATATTCTATGGTATTCTATCATTCTGCCAGTCAGATATGGAAGGGTTTTTTTTTTTTTTTTTAAATGCTCACTTTCTGCTATGGAACACAGATTTACATGATTAGCTAAAGAGACTATTTTGCAGTTAACTGCCAAAATTTTTATGCTGGTTGCTCCAAAATTAATGCCTCCTATTTTATTATGTTGGTCTACAATGTCAGTGATGGATGTCGGTAGAATGGCAGTAGAGGATGAACCTTCCTGCCTGATTTCCATTACATTATGTTGCTGTGTGACAGATGGCAGCAGAGAGACAGTCTGACAGAATGGTGTTGGACAAGGAAGAGTTTATGCAAAGGTTTAAGCAAAGGTGTGTCACTGAATTCCTCCACATGGAAAAAATGGCACCCACTAACATTCATCAACCCTTGCTGAACATTTCAGGAGACCGAAAGAGTAGATGTGAGCACACTGAGGCAGTGGGTGGTGTGTTTCAACATTGGTGACAGTGACAGTGGGTTATCACTGGTGCAGAATTTCATGAGCACAGCATGCATGCTCTTGTTCATTGCTGACAAAAAATGTCTGCTTTTGCACAGCAACTGGTGATGACTATGTTGAAAAGTAGTATTTTCTACCTGATAATTTTCTCTATCAAACTGTGTTACTGTGTTTTTTTGTATTTGTTGCCATTTCCATGGAAATAAATAGGAGGCATTACTTTTGGAGCAGCCAATGTATTTTAAAGGATTGTAGTACTGTCATGTCATTATAACATGGCTTCTCTAGCAGTAATGGGTACCGCAGGAAATAACATTGCGGTACAGACTTAATCAAAACTGAATGGCAAGGCCACTGGAAAGTTAAACGCTTTTTTTTCTATTGGCAGTATGTTCCATAAAAAAGAATTACATTCCAGTGTAGGATAATGTGTCCAAACAGTTGCTCATAATTTCATTTGGTGCAACTAATTACTTACTGATTACTGAAGAATAGTAGCCATTCTAAAATGTATATTGCTGAGGTCTCAGTGTTTTTCAAAGTAAATCTTAGTGGTGTCTACAGTTCAGTATCCTTTATTTCTATTTTTTAATCTATTCATGTCATACACACGTTTAATAGATGTACTCATTCACAATTGTATCATTATTAAGGCCCCAAAATGTGATTAAACGGCAGAATTTCATTATGTGTGCCTTCAATGATCCTCAAATTTTCATTTTTGGCAAATAAAAAATGAAGCCATTGCAGTTCAATAGCCTAGAATCTGTCTTTGAACCAACAAAATAAAAGAGAGAGCAACTTCATCAAAGGTCAGCTCTCACTCATTACTCTTTAGAGTTTTGGAAAAAGGTGGCAGAAGAACTCTAATAGGTTGCTATGAACTGCTTGTAAGGGGAAGGTATTGCTTGAGTCTATGGATTGTCCCAAAAAAATTCTAGGATGGATTTTTTATTTTATTTTTGTCCTTGTGGCTGAAGTTATCTCTTACCTTGTTTTAAAGCCATGAAAATATCTGCTGGAAAGAGAGAAAATAGATTTAAGATTCTACTCCTGACTTGGGAGGACTGAGCCTCTCTGGGCAACATAACTTAGAAACAAACACACTTCTTTCTTTTCTTTTCCTTGCTAACTCCAAAGGCATTGTAGATTACAAGAGAGATTCATGTGAAACACAATGCTCCTGTCTTAGAATCTGTTTTTTAACTAGGCATGTAAAATTGCTCTCACAGGCTCAGTGGTGGATGCTCATACATAAGTTCAGTCAATAGAGACTTAATTTAATGTCACAATGTTCACAGGCAGTTTTTGACAAACAGGTGACCGACCATCTGAATGAAAATTGCTTTTCAGTGAAAGTGATTTAGCAAATCCATAAGCCTGCTGGCCTCCTTGAATTCTGGTTGAAATGTTTCAGTTTGCATAAAGCTTTTGTTTTGCTTTGTTTTTTTTTTTCTGGTTCTTCATTTTTTTTCTTTTGCTTTTTATGTTTTTTTGTTACTTTGCTTTTTGTTCTTTTTCTTTGCTTTCCCACAGAAGGTGTCTTTAATTTTGTTTTTGGTGACACCAAATAAATCACAACACAAAATTTTCACTGAAAGAAAACATCAGAGGACAGTGTTCTCAAAACTGAGAATTACAATGTTGGATTTACATGATGTTATACAGACCAGAAGGTATTTGGTTTTTCTCCATAAGGTCATAGAAAGAACACATATAGAAGAAGTTTGAGATGTTTTCTCTACATGAACTCAAGTTAAATTCTGTGATACTGGGACATAAATCCACTATGGATTATTTCTTTGCAATTATTTCTTTTATAAACTACGTATGCATTTCTTGATTACAAGGGCTGCACTGGAAGTAACGCCTCCTATTTTATTATGTTGAGTCTCAGATCTTCTTGATTCCACCAAGTTTTATTGCAAATACCTTATGAATTCTGAGAACGATTAATGGAGGATAGGAGTATCTCTTCTACAATGTTTAGCGGAAGAATTTGTTTATAATTCAAGACTGATTCTAAGCATTTTATTTTGTTTTGTATTTTTTGTATATGAGAAAAGTAATACATCTTATTACCTAGAGTTTACATGATACAAAGCTTAAAGAATATGAAAATTGTTGAAATTTTACAGGTAGGAGTAAATTCCCAAACATTGGCAAGTAAGGCTGCGCTATATTTTATAACTTCTAAATCTTAGTGGGCACTGAATAAAGAGCAGACCAAGCTACCTGTAATGAATAAACAGCAATAAGTGGCAGATTCTGTACCTGAACAGTAAATCCTGTCCTTGTGTTTCTAATTTTTTTCACATCTTTACTGTTGAAATTTGTTCAGCCATCTGCAAATCTGCCAAAATGCGGACTTGTGGAAGGAAGAATTGTTTCTTTTCACTTCACAGTTCAAGGCACATTTGTGACAGAGCTGTACGTTAGTAACCAAGACATAACCTTTTGCAGGTCTGTGTGCTGTGGTAATGATCTTCCCATGTTCCAAACTGTCTGCTCCCTTCATAGCATGTCTGATGGGGATTGAAGGGGGACCTGTCTGATCAGGGCTACATGATGCAGAGAAAGCTAACAGAAGAAACATGCACAGCAGGAGACCCAGAGGCCTTTCTTTTTTTTTTCTTCTACTGAAAGCTGCAAATCAATATAGAAAAAAAAGATAATTTTTGGAAGGTGTTTTTTTTTGTAGGAAGTTTCTTGTCACAATATACTTTTTCCTGGTAGTGTAAAAAACAAAACCTGTAATTATGTGCTAATTTCTTTCTAAGAACACATATACAGAAAGCCAGTATACAAGACCAAAATGTTAACGGGGCAGACCAGACATACCCATCCAGAAAATCTGGTTTACAGTGTCCCATTAGTCCTTCATTCTTCTGGACTTCTGAAATAGCTCTCACTTTCTTGACCTATTTAGAACAATACAGTATAGGTCTGACTTCAATAGATTTTGTCTTTATTATTTCCTTCAGGTGGAGAATATCTTTCATCTCAAACACTAAAGCCTCATATGACACAATTCTGTTGTCTCTCAGCAGAATAATGAATATACATTTATCTTTCTTCGGATCTTTGAGAACAATTGTAATGAAACAATAAATGTACAGATGATACATTCAATTTTATTGCGAATTCTCTTTAACTAATACTTTAGCCAGGCTTTCTAAGGAAATGGAATGTACATGAAAGTATGGCGTAGATGTCTCCATGTCTTCCCTCCTCCTATTTGAACTTATTTGATAGCTTCAACCAGCTTGGAATTTTAATGAGAACAGATTTACAAGTAAAGAAAAGGCACTCTATTAACATGAAAAGGTGGATCTTATGTTTAATCCTTATAAATTCTCCAGAAAAATCTATATGAAGGAGAACTGTGACCACCCCCAAATGCAAGAAAAAAATCAGTTTAAACTTGAATATTTTTAGAAGCCGGAGAAAGAAATCCACAGGAGAATGCTGTTCACTACTTTTTCAGCTACTCACAGGGTTACTTGTTAATAGCAGTCATTAATTTGAATCAGGGTTAGTGTGCTTTTTACCTTAATGCAAATCAATTTTCTGCGTGAAGATATGTCTTACGTTAGGCAATATAAAGTGAACTAATATACTGACAATAATCAGTCAGGCCTCGAAGAAAACAAGTGATGTATCTACCATGACAATGGAGAAAGAAAATTCTAAAAGTTGATTACTGTTATATACTTCACATTTATTTCTCTTTGCATTTTTTAAAGGCTATATACATCACTTAACTCAGAATGCATGTGTTAGAAATAGGGACAGTGCTAATGAAATATTAATATCTCTTCTGTTCATTATTACTATTTGACATAACCTCAACTGTTTCTCATTACCTAATTTAGAACAAAAAGATTTCTAATCAAAGTCTCAACAAGTCTGTCATAGTCATCTTTTTTAGTGATAAAATTATAACAAATACCACATTTACGACAGCAGTGAGCTTAATGTCTTCTGCTGATATTAACATCTCCACTATTTCCAAGTACTATATTTTAGTTTTCTCAGCAGCATATTGTCAGGGTTTGCGGAGAACTCCTGCAGACAGACTAGGGTGTGCTATCAGGTTTAGCAGCAGTTGTGGTGGGACAGGCAACAGATAAGACACAACCAGGCCTAATTCACTGATCCACAAGTGTAGAAAGGCAGCAGAGAATTGGGTCATTGTGTTTCATTATTAGGAAAGTAACAAGACTGGGGTATTTATGTCTTGCATTGTTGCTGCGAACTTTCCGAACCAGTACACTGTGAGACACACTTCCAGTGCTACTTTCTTATGACTATTTTATAGGTAATTTAATCTATATACACAGGCAGTGAAGTGAGTTGTGATTAGGAATGCCCATGGAAATAAGGGGTAAATGCGTCATGTTTGCAGGATGTCGGCAACAAAGCTTTCTCCTCCACCTTGCACTTTTTTAGTCATTTTGGTAACATATCACAACTTGGGAACTCTAGGTGTTAAATCATTGCTCTCTTGGAGCTATTGTAACTGTAAAAAACTCATAGAGGAGTGTCAATTAAGTCTCACTTTCACACAAACACAAAAAAATAGGAATTTATTTCATATTGTGAATAATGTAAAATAAGAATAAAAGACAGAAGTGTCAACGGTTTACGGGCGTTTGGCCCGATTCCATGACGAAGGGGACGGGGGACCCAAGGGCCCACACCTCGGGAAAAGGGAAAAGGGGAAAAGGGTAAGGAGATGGCCCTGAGAGCAAAGAACAGCGGTAACAATCTGAGGAGAAACAAACTAATTTACTAAATAAGATATCGGAATGCAAAACAACACACTATAATACAATATAATTATAATTTAAGCTGATAAATCCAATACAGAGAGAGAGAATGTCCCAAAATCAAGGTAGGCCTTACTCTACTACCGACGATAAGACGGCTGGAGAGCGAGGTGCTGCCAAGACGAGAGACGGCGGAAAAAGGGATGAGGTCTCGTGATCTGCAAGTTTTTATACTGCGAGCTTTTATCCTTTCCCTCCGGCTGGAAATGGTAACAGAGGAGCAAAGTGCCGTGGGGACTGTGGTAGTCCTTCTCTTCTGAGAACCAGGTATATCCATTACATGATGTTATGATGTGGAATACCAATAACCGAAAATCACAAAACCATGACAAGAAAATATTAAGCCCTGCAAGAAGAGGATGTAATCTCAATCTTTGTCGTGCAAACAGGAGCAAGGAATTCAAATGAATCCCTTAAGAACTCTTGTCTATGTGACGTATCGATAAGGTAAATTGTATGAGAATCAAACTTTCCTTCTTGATTACATTTACATGGTGAATTAGAAAAAAGTCTTGTCAGAAGAAAGATGAACTCTGTAGTTTCACTTGTCATTGGAGCAGTATTTTCTTTGTTTTGTGCAAAACATATATGGAATCCAAAACAAGAAAAGCACTCCACAGCTTGTGTCCTTCTTACAGACATGATACTACATTTTTCTTCTGCTGCAATGCTTCTCCAAGCGGTGAAAACAGTCAGGGGTTCAGTTCAAAGTCAGTGCTATGAGCAGCTTTATGACCCAGCTCAGTGACTTGTGCACAGACTGTATATTGCTCTGCAAAGTCCAATATAGCCCTGGGACAAACGTGTTTTCTTAGGGACTGTGTGTACAACTCTCACCATTTTTATAGTACTTAGAGTCAGTTTACAGTACATTTGAAGAGTTAATTTTATTTAGAAACTTATAAGCAAACATATAAATGTAGATTATTCTATTTGTTGTTGTTGCTTTTGTTATGTTCAAGCTCTGTTATTTGCATAGCTTGAAAAATTATGAAAAATAAACCAAACAAATGCAGCTTGAAAAAGCTGTATGAAATGTGAGGTAAATGCATACGGCAGAAAAGGATACTTTACCAGTAATTTTTTTTCTTTTAAACTGACACATCTGTACATCCGTGTTTCGGTATTGTTAATTATGAGAATTAATTCCAAGAGATTCCTTTGGAGTAACCATGACATAGCAAAATAAGTTGGAGTTTTTTTAACTATTTCAGTTCTCATATATATTCAATCTTTTTTAGTTTTACATATTTTATGATGCTTTTGCTGTCTGATCTGGGAAAGGATGCTGTAAATAAAATATAATTCTAATATTTTTTCTAGTTGCATTAACGATTGCTGAAAGATAGCACAACAGAAACTACAGAGTGAAAATTTCAATTTGCCATTACTCAGATGGAAATACCAGAATGAAGGAAGAGAGTCAAGTAATGCTGGGAATAGGTAAGATAAGATGGCTAATCCATATCAATATTAAAATCAGAAGGACACAAGGGGTATCTTCAAGTTTATAAGTCACTGATGTAGGGAGTCTGTAAAACTGCGGATCATACTGTGATTAATTTTACAGATTAGCTAGGCAGGGAGAGCTTAATGATTAAACTGAGATATTGAAGTGTCTGGCAAGCACGGAAGTGTACAAAATGGTGGGAAAAGTAATGATGGAAATAAATAACATAGGCTGCCCAGAGAGGCAGTGGATGCCCTATCCCCAGAGACATTCAAGGTCAGGTTGGACCCCAGTTTAGAAAAGAGAATTATCAATAGCTAGAGATCAGAGCTCCAATTAAGATGGAGATATTCTGTGACGAAGAAAACACTTTAGACAAGGAAAAAGGACTGCAGTAAACCAACTTAATCATCACTTTTGTTTTTCCCAAAATGTAGATATTCACAAAGGATAATTTTAAACAGGGAAAGCAGTTTCTTCTTTATTTTAAAACATGAAGTCGAGTTTGTTGTCAATACATCAGTATTTTAGTAATAATAGAAAGGCTGACATTTCACATTTAGACATTTAGACATTTAGACTGCCCAAGCAGCAGAAAGAAGAAGCTTTTTTGTGTAGAAGACAAACAACAGGGTAGTTGATTCCTCCTTTGATATGGGTTTCAGCAAAACCCATATGTGGGGCATTCTTGAACAGCATGAAAAAATGAGCCTTTCTCATGTTAAAATTGGCATTTGAGAATGTAGAAGGGCTTCAGACTCAGCGATAATCTATACCACTGCAAAGTTTCAACCATTCTTCTTCAGGGGGTGAAAATGCATTCAAATTACTAGGCAATTATTCAGTATTTCTGAATAAATTACACTAACAAAAAAGCAAGAAGTACAGTATTCTGAAATTAAAAATAATGTTTATGCTTCGGATTTAATTTTAATCAAATATTTGAACTTAACCTCTGAAAAAAAAAGCAAATCTATGAGGAAATTTGATATTATTTCTATTCAGACAGCCAACTGAATAACAGAATAGAACAGAATCATTCTTCTCAGCAGAAATAACCTTGTAAATTTGGGTAATAAGAAATACACGTTAATTCTGCCATGTATTTGGTCTACGTATTTTTGGTCTATTTACTCATCATGTTAAGTAAAGTAATAGAATGTTAAAATTAATGTATTAATGGTTGACAAATAATTCCTTCACATTTTGGTCATTCATATCATTAATATAATTACTTGAAATTTAAGTGAAGAAAGCATGTTGTTTAGTTTTAGATTGGATTTTATTTGACACTAAGGAGTCAAAACAAGAAACAAATCAAGCTTCAGACACTTGAGCCATTGAAAATAGCAATCACAATTGGCATCAGACTTTTATCAATTAATTGGAGAGTTCATAATTATTAGAGGCAAATGACATTATGGTCCTTATGGACACTAAAAGTGAATACCTTTTAGGAAAACATATTTCTATATTCAGGCTGTGTTCGTATATTCATCTGCTATCCTCAAGGCCCTCTTAAAAAATGAGATTCAGCAATGAAATGCAAAAGTTATTAGTTTGCCTGCATGAATGTGTGTATGTTGATTTGCCTGTGTATGTAATTCAACAGTATGCTTATGTAGCCTACAGTGGTTCTACTTCTGGGCTTTCAGTTTGCTCCCATTTAATGACTATTTACCTACCAACAGGGATTAATAACATGACAGGTAACTGAAGTTGTTTCTGGAGTCCAGCATTCCACAGAATTTCAAGTCAAAGCTGTCTTGCACAAAGGCATATCTGCTATGCTTCAGTAATTGGACTCTAATAAAAGTTTTTCTACAAAGCCTTCAGATAAATTATTTTTTGTTCAGTGCCCCAAATATTCATTGAGGATATAAAAAAGAAAGTCCTCTTGAGGTTGATGTAATTTTGTTTGTATTATTTTGTTTATCATTTCATACACATATGTATTTGCATACACATTTGCCCTCCCCAAGTGTGTAAATACATTCATATGTACACTTAAATTTGTGCACATATATACATATATATACATAAAGTGTGTATGTTTACATACATGCACATACTTGTATATATATATACTGAAAGCAGTTGTTCAGTGTCTATTCACTTACCTAATTATGAAAACTAAACTATCCTTTGTAGAATTCTGAGTATTAACTGCAGACTACCAGACTGATTTAAACAGTGTGGAGAGTAATCATCCTATAACCCTTGGAGGTAGTTCGTGTAAGTCTTATCTGAGATATACTTGGAGAAATTGTACACTGTGTACTGCAATTTCTCATTTTATGTTTGCTCTGTGAATAGATTCTCAACTCCAGGACCATCTGACCCAAGTATTTCATGAACTAAATCCAAATTAGTATCAGGGAATGGCAACCTTAGTGCTAAAGAGGAGATTATTTCCCATTCCAACACTATAAAAAGCCTCACTTGTTTACCGTGACCATGACCTGTAGGCATGTATATTGTTCATATTTTTTCACCTTTTGGAATTCAGCATTTCTATGTATTTTTGAAAAATAAATACTAAAAACTTCCCAAAGAATCCAAAACTTGCACATTCTCTCCAGTGAATACTAACAAAACTTCAGACCTTAAGGAACTTATCTGAGTTTCTTTTCTGATAATCCATCCACAGCATTGTGAGAAGCATGGGTGAAACTTTGCATAACTCAGAGTTGCTAAAAATGACTTTTTGTTGGTCTCTTCTTTTATATTATCTGTTCAATACTGAGTGTCCCATTTATCAGTTTATCGAATCTTGTGCTACTGGGCTTTGCAGCTGAGGAAAAATTGCTACAGTGGTGTCAATATATAGTGTTTTCGTAATTATTTTGTTCCATTTATCTTGTTTGTGAGCATAAACACAATTACACAGTTTCATGTTTTATTGATCAGCGTAAAAAATCCAAAATACACTGATGCCATTTTGCTTAGAGAGGTTGTGGATGCCCCATCCCTGGAGGTGTTTAAGGCCAGGCTGGATAGGGCTCTGAGCAATCTGATCTAGTACTTCATCTACCAGCTGGAAACCCTGCCTATGGCAGGGAGTTAGAACTTGATCCTTCAGGTCCCTTCCAACCCAAGCCATTCTGTGATTCTCTGACTCTGCGTTTTTCTCTGCTAATTCACCAGGTTCAGATTCACTACTACAAAAATTCTGCTCCCATATAAACTAAGATATCTCTGTAAATTCAACTGAAAATAACAATTACCTTATTCATTACTTCTACTCTGAAATGTGTACTCTTCATTTTTTTTCCCTTGCATTGCAATCAAAACTCTTCAAAACAGTTGATATTTTTATTTATTTATTGCTTTAAACTTCTTGGTGAAACATAAGATATTCAGCTGTTATGTATATACTTTCGAAATTCTTCACTCGATTAAGTAAATAAGCTCAGAAAAAAAAGAAAGATTTTTTTATGTTTGAGTAATAATGGTGGAACAACATGGATGATCATTTTCAAGTCCATGTAGTGAAAAGAATATTGTATTTGTCATCATGTCTGAATAAATAAATTTAGCAAAGTTTAGCTCTAAAATTTAAAACTGGTTTGATTTATGGGTTTTTTAAAAACTTCTTGCATGGAGATCTCTAGTTCTCTAATTGCTATGTATACTCAATTTCAGCACTACTTAAGTTTTATATTATCAGTGTCCAGGTCTTTAGCCCTTCATGCTCTAACTTCATATCAAGATTTTTAATTTTCCGTTAAGTTCCAAGAGAAACTTTCAATTGTTTCTTTACAGAATCCTTTATTCCTTATTGTTTTAAGTTAATTTATACCTGGATTTAGATAAATAGAAACTGAAGGTACTCCAATAATGTTAAAGTTCTGGTCATGCAAAATACTTGGGAAAGTTAATAATGCTCATGCCTGTATAGAAGGCATAAATCCTTGAAGGACCACATCCTGATTCAGATAGGGTTCTGATATTTCATTCATTTCTTACACAGGATTATCAGTGATATCCACAGTAGACTCTATGGAATGGAGAAACAGGAGTGAGTACTTAGCCAAAGCAATCAGTCAGGAATCCTTAATTCAGCTTAAGCTTAGGATTTATTTATTTATTTATTTGGCTTATACTAACCTTTTAATTGGATAACTCCTTTATTTTTCTGTATGTTTTGTGATATTAGATATGAAATATCAGTTTAATGAAAGCCTTATGGATTGAAAAATTGCCTGCAGTTACGGAAATTAAGTGGCAATGTTGTGACTTACAGAAAAACTGGCAGACATTAAATTTTGAATTTCTTGAAAAATAATTATTTGTTTGAATATATAACCACACTCAAATAAGGTAAGTTGTTTACGATTAAAAAAAAAAAAAGAAGAAAGAAAGCAAAAGGCAATTAAGCAACAGAAAAGCCAAGAATGTTACACTATTCACAGACTCCTTAATCAAATAATTTAATTTCCATTTAAAACAGCCAGAAAGAAATACTTTGCTGAAAACAGAGTTCAGAAAGCACTTCATGGAAATCATTCTGATCCAGAGCAGACTAAAACATCTTCTTATTTCAGCATGTGTGAAGGATCTCTTAATCTAATACAATTTGCACATTTCCTTGATAAAGGCATGGAAGCCAAGGTCTGAGAACATCTAACATCACATCCTACAGTTCTGCATATATCGAAAGGGAAAAAAAAATAGAAGTCTAAGGAGCTTAAAATCCCTGATAACTGTATTAGAACAGAAATTCAGAGCATAATTGGTGCTAAATTTAATTACATGGAATATGCAGGATGAAGAAGATCAATACAAGCAAAGAATGTGTACTGGGCATTAAGCTAGGGTGACCTGAGAAATCATGACTTCACAGTGAGGAAAAATGGCGTGAAAATGTGACCATGGCATATAAATGGTGAAATAATTTGTCTTGGTCTCTGCAAAAACTTTGAAAATGTGAGACTTAAAATGGCTAAGGTATTTTTTGAAGCTGGCATATCAATCTGATAGCAGCATCTTATAGCTGAATTTATCAAAACTGGTCATAACTCTGACTGTGATCCCCATGGTTATAATTTCATTGAGAAACTGGGGGAAAAAGTACACATTGTCAGTACATCTGGGCAATAGGAGATCTAAAAAACTGGGAGTCTCAAACCTAATAACAAGCATTCTTCGTTTCCTGCAGAGAAACAGATAAGCTGTAGAACAGAGCTCAATGATCTGCAATGTTAATAAAGTATAGAACAATGCTGTATTCATTTTGCAGGTCTTCCACCTAAATCATGCCACTTGGATTTCTTGGAGAACAAGAGGGTTTCAAATACACTAGTTGTTTTCAGAAAATTGGGGAACAGAGAGTATAAGAATAGATGAATGTCACGTAATAGACTTTTAGTGGAGCACAGAGGTAGAAATCTGCAGCAGAAGAGCCAGCATTGAAAGATAAATGGATTGAATTATAAAGACAACTTCTTGCATATCTGGAAATGGTTGAGACGATGCCAAATCTGCAATGGTGAGAAAATAACATCACAGTTACGCTTTGATTTAGGACTCAAATAACAGACTTTACTGTTAGGAGTTAAAGAGAAACTTTAGTCTTTAAATTTAGCTGCTAATGCTTTTAGCCTTTGCAAAGAGAATAAAAGCCAGACTGTTTAATAAGGCTGAATGTATTTTGGACACACTTGCACCCATGGGTGCAAGCATCCCCCTCTATCCCCAGATCCTGGGGACTTCCAGATTCTGGAGTTTCCCACAACTGAGGGTCTGGGCAGCTTGGCTACTCCTCAGGAGGTCTGTCTGGGTGCATGCATCAGCCCAGAAACGTTGTGGCCCCTCTGTCTGCATTTCTGCCTCAGCCCAATTGCTGTGGCAGGTGGCCACCATTTTTGTTTCAATAGAATGCTGCTCCTTGCTGTTCCCAGGTGAAAAGAAAGCAGTCCAGCTTGTGGTTGTCTTGCACATCCTGCCTGCCTGAACCACTGCTTTTCTTGAGTCTTACAATTTTCTGACTGGAATAAAAATCAGATTTTTCCTGCTGCTCAGGTAACCAGAGCCGGTGTTCAAACTCTGTGAGCTGCAGGGTCCCTCCTGGTGAACTGGGTGTACAACAACCAGCTATGCCTGCCTCATTGCTTCATATTAGAACTGTCTTGCTTTCCCTCTTGGCAACAAGTATTCTTAAAACACTGCTTCTTACCATGACCTCACACTTTATTTCTTTTGAAGCTGAGGGTTGTTATTGCAATTATAAACTGCAATTTAAATTAATGCACATGAGTTTTAGCATGTAGATGTTAAAAAATATTTTGATGTCAGCAATGATATGGAACTTAACAGATGACTTTTACCTTTCAAGTGTTCACTGAGACAACTTTCAAAGATTTTTTTCAGAAGTGCTTCTGAAAATAAAATGCTGAATATATTTTCTTAAATATTTTTTTCTCTTTTGAAAAGAAAAAGCATGAAAGGAGCAACAGGATGCCTCTTTCATTGTCACAGAGGTTGCAAACTTTGCGGGATCAATGGTTCAACATAGCATCAGAAAGCCACTAGTGTGTGGCTCCCGAAATGGGCTTTGAAGCACAACCGCCAACTCAGGAAGGCAGAAAAAGCCCACATGTGGTATTATAAGAGCCACATCTGTGTTAAAATCTCTTGAGGTAAGATAACCAATTGACAGTCTCTGCATGTCTAATGATGTTTTCATCTTCGCATTTTTTAATATTTGTATTGATACCGTAAACCCCTTTATAGTGTAAACATAAACACAGGAGTGCATGTATACTTTGTGTCATGCATTCTAAATAGACTATTCAAGTCAATAGATGCCCATAGAGTCAAAACAAGCCTATTTTGTAGATCTTTGCAGCAGAGCCGCATGCACTAATCAAGCTTTGAGTTGTAACTCTTTATTAAAGATGCTGATGTTGAGATATATTTTGCAGAAAACTACCTTTATTGGTTTCACTGTGTATTGGCTAGAGAAAACTCTTAGTTCACCACTTATAACAGAATAAATAAAAAGCTATCCAGGCTTAGAAGAATGAAAAGGTTATCTAAACCATATTTCCCAGGTTTATTAATGACAGTCCATTAAACATTACATATTTGCCATTTTTA
Organism: Numida meleagris; assembly: GCF_002078875.1. Lineage (NCBI taxonomy): Eukaryota > Metazoa > Chordata > Aves > Galliformes > Numididae > Numida > Numida meleagris. The sequence continues at coordinate 28,529,819 of NC_034409.1, read as the reverse complement.
CAGCAAAAACAGAGGAATGAAGAAAACAGAAGTATTACAATTCTGCATTTTTCTTTTTTCCCCTTGATACTGATTTATGGTATCTAATGACCATTTTAAAAGTGATCTGTGCAATCCTTATCGGTCATGGAAAGGAATTCTTTCACTGGGTGGCTGAACAACATAAGGTGAAGTAAATTTCTCAGAAGTCTGTCTCTGGAAGGCTGCTATCCATTACTGTTACAAGTTTGCAATGGAAACTATGTTATGCAGAGAGTATGATAAAATTTAAAGCCCTGTGGAAGATACATTATAGCAATAAATATAATACAAAGAATATATTCGTGAAAAAATATTGGTAGATGTGATGCGTTTATTTATTCTGATTTTTTTCTGAGCTCATCAAAGTAAATGTAGTGCTCCTTAAATGTGAAAGTTAACACAAGGAGCAATAAAAGTAAAAAATGATGCACAAATTGATGTATGCACCTATCATGGAGATTAACACATTCTCATTTCACCTACATAGAGTACCTAGGTTTGCATACTCTCTGGCAGATGTGATCATCATAAATCAAATATTCTTCATTGTCAGGTACCTGATTTCATCTTACCTCCTCCAGATGTTCACTGTCTATAATTTAAAAGCACATTATGGATCATTATCCTCTTTTCAACCAGAAATATCATTACCTGTATATGTATTGTGATTACAGTTAAAGACTGATCATGCAAAGCACTGAGTAACCACAGCAATGAGGCTTCTTTACAACAAAGCATTTAATTATATGCCTAACTCTAAAAATGCACTAAGCTGCTATTGCTTTAAATAGAACTTAAGTCCACACTTAACAGTAGGTCTTTTTCTTTAAGCCTGTAATGAGCTATGGGTTGATGGGAGTCACACTGCAATTTTGTGGTCATTATTTTCTTCCTCCCAGATAATTCCAGTTACATAGTGTTTTCCACTGGCATATTGTATTTGAACAGATTGACTGACCAGTAGATTAATAACACAATAAACATTTTGTTGAAGCAACAACATATCTATTAAAATTTTGGCCAGATTTTTTTAAATTGCAATGCATCATTGATTTTTAAATATGAAAAAGAAGTGCAGCTTGTCTGAAAAAGAGAAAAATGATAAAATACTCCATCTGTAAAAAAAAAATTCCTTTTTTTTTTTTTTTTTTTTTTACATTTTCAGCAAAAAGGAGAGGAGAAGGTATAGATATAAAAATTAAGCCTTAAATAATTAAAATCTTTGCATAAGGATCTTGGGTTCTTTCAAGGCAACTTCTCTGGTTGTCAGCCTGTGTCTGAACAATGGACTGGGATTCATTACACAGCCTCGGGCTCCAGAGAGTTTTGCATTGTTTTGCTCCCATTTGGCATGAACTGTCATGCATGACCCACTCCAAGGACACCAGATACTAGACACAACAGGTAGTTAATGTAATTAAGTCTACATATTGTTGTTCTCTGCTCCAAGCCGTGTTTCTGGGGTTCAGTCTGTCTGGTGAGTACCTTGTATACATGCTGTGGTTTAACCCCACAGGTGGCTCCACACAGTTGTTCTCACACTACCCCCCTTCCCAGTGGGATGGGGGAGAGAATAAAGAAAAACAAAAACAAAATAGAACTCATGGGTTGAGATAAAACTATTTCCTAAGAGAAAAGGAAAAGGATAATATTAGTTATGATTATATATGTGTATGAATCTATATAACAAGTAATGCTAACAAGTAATGCACAAGCAATGGCTCACCACCCATCCACCAATGCCCATCTACTCCCACAGTGAGCAAAAGAGAGAGAGATGAACTCTCACTCCCTTCAAAATTCTCATTCTGCATGATGTTGTACAGTATGGAATATCCCTTTGGCTAGTTTAAATCAGCTGTCCTGATTCTGTTCCCTCTCAGCTTCTCGGGCCCTTTGCTGTGAATGGCCTTGGCTCCGTACAGCACTGCTTAACAGCAACTATAAGCATCAATGTGTTATCAGCATTATTTTTCTCCTAGAACTAAAACATAGCATCATACCAGACACTCTAAAGAAAACAATTCTGTTCCAGCTGAACATAAGATAATCACTTGTACTGTACTTGCTTATTATGCATGCAGATAATATGCATGCAGATCTACTGCCATCCAGCTGATCTGTCATGAGATCACTGTCTGAAATACCACTTCACCATGGTCACTTTTCCATTATGCTCCATTATGCTTGGGGGTTCTCGAGTCCTCTGGCTTTAACTCTCTCATTACAATGTTTCAGGGAAAAAAAAAAAAAAAAAAGCACCTGGCGAAGCATTTACTTACAACTGTCATTTTATGTTCTTAACTACTCAGAAATTCTTATTTCACTGCGAAACATCAGACTTTCTGATCCTTTCTGGCCTAATCTACTGTTAGTTTGAGGACCCTCAGCAAGCCAGAATGGAGAGCTCATCCTGCCCTCCTCCCTTTGTTGTCTTCCCACATTTCATGTTAGATGTATCCATTCAAAACCAGTTCCAGCTTTTTTTATCCATGTCTTTCCTATGGCAAGTTTGCAATTTTCTGTAAAGTCTCCCCGAGCCAAAGTTTCAGTGTTCCATGGAAATACACCAGTAGTTAAAAGATAAATGGCCAACAGTCCATGACTGGAGCATTGACAGTTTCTCAATAATAGATTTCCTGAAGTTTTAAACACTTATCTTGGTCAGAATAGCTACTTGACATGCAATTCAATAAGGTGTCCAGTGCAAGTTAGATAGATGCTAGCAAATAAAGAGAGATAGATCTCAAAGTACAGAAACAAATTTAAAAATGCGTAGGAGTCCTGTTTAATATTATAGGACATCCACAGCATAAACTGTGAGGGAGAGGTGTCCAGCAGCAGCACTGATTCTTTCTTCATGGCTTCAGAGTTGAAACAAAACAAGATAAGCCTGCATTTGTGTATGATGCAAAGCCAGGGGAATAAAAAGTCCTCTTGAGAATGAGTTGTTGTCAACGGTTTACGGGCGTTAGGCCCGATTCCATGACAAAGGGGACAGGGGATCCACGGGCCCACATCCCGGGAAAAGGGAAAAGGGGAAAAGGGTAAGGAGATGGCCCTGAGAGCAAAGAACAGCGGTAACAATCTGAGGAGAAACAAACTAATTTACTAAATAAGATATCGGAATGCAAAACAACACACTATAATACAATATAATTACAATTTAAGCTGATAAATCCAATACAGAGAGAGAGAATGTCCCAAAATCAAGGTAGGCCTTACTCTACTACCGACGATAAGACGGCTGGAGAGCGAGGTGCTGCCAAGACGAGAGACGGCGGAAAAAGGGATGAGGTCTCGTGATCTGCAAGTTTTTATACTGCGAGCTTTTATCTTTTCCCTCTGGCTGGAAAATGGTAACAGAGGAGCAAAGTGCCGTGGGGACTGTAGTAGTCCTTCTCTTCTGAGAACCAGGTACATTCACTACATGATGTTATGATGTGGAGTACCAATAACCGAAAATCATAAAACCATGACAGTTGTGTGTGCATCATACCCATCATCTTGACTCTGTGCAAGCTTCAGAATAAAATATGTAGTTACACTAGTGTTCAGAGTGATAGGACAGTATTTTCTATCAGCCTTCTTATGTCCATGTGTCACTGCGAGAAAAGCAGGGAATTACACGTTCACGAGGAACTTGGTACTTTCTGAAATTGCACAACTTTTTTTGTAGGAACTTTCTTAAAGTTAACATTCTATTTTAAATTATGGCTACATAGGTGAGGGCTTTAACAGAAACACATACTGTACCAATAATAGGATGAAATCACAGTTCTGCTAAGCATCTCCTGAGAAATATAATTGTTTGTGTTCATATTTGATTTTTCTAGCCTTGCCTGCCTCTCCTACACTTCCATTGTAATCAGTTGAATATTTTACCCTAACCTACCCTTTGGCTCCAATAAAGGAAAAAATGAAGTAATTTTGGCACACATTGATCTTCTCTCTTTCAATAATCCCTTTGTCAATGTTATAAGAAGTAAAAATTTACAGTAGGCTTTCCTTAGAATACTAGGATATCCCAGGTAATTGAAAGATAACAAAAACTTCCTATCATTAGTGAAAAGTAGACAGTAAGTACTTGCTAGTGGTTACTTTTTAGATATTATCTGTAATCTACCTTAGAGGATTTATTTGTAAGTTTAAACTTAATTAGAATGGAAAGTCACTGTTGTCATTCAACAGTGCAGAATAACATTTCAACTTTTTTCCCCACTTGTTCATTAGGCAAAAATAGCCAAGGTGGTGCTTATTAATGAATTTCAATACTCCAGGTGACATTAAAATCTCCTGAGCACTCTGTAAATGAAAACACCCTTTTTTGTCTATAGTGAATAAATACGTTTTATCAAGAGATTGAGAAGAGTATGTAAGACTTCTAAACAATTGCAGTTCTCATAATTGTGACTTAGCAACATGCCACAATACATATTAGTATTGGAATTAATGAAAATAGCAAAAAAAAAAAATAGAATTTAGAAGCAGGTAGTAGTTGTAATGGTTATTTTGGGTCAGTACTTCTACTTGAATGTATGTAGGTCACTCTGAAAATAATGCCTCCTGTTTATTTCCATGGAAACTACAACAGATAAAAAAAGCACAATAACACTATTTGAGAGAGCCAATTCCCAGATAGAAAATACCATTTATCAGCGTAGTTGCCACCACTATCTATGCTTTTTTGCCAGTGACGAACAAGTACCTGTATGCTGTGCCCATCAAAGTCTGCACCAACTGTGCATAATCATCCAGAACATGGCTTGTCTTTCACACTGATGTCACCACTGCTGAAACACACCACTCACCACCTCACTGTGCTCACATCCACTGATTGGTCTCCAGGAACATTCAGTAAGCATCAATTAAAGTCAATGGTTGCAATTATTTCCCCATGGAAGAATTCAGTGGCACACCTTTGCTCCATTGCACAGCAACAAAATGGAATGGAGCACTGGTGAGAAGGTTCAGCCTCTACTGCCATATCACCAACATCTGCCTCTGGCATCATGGGCCTACATAGTAAAATGGGAGAGTAGGGCCATATGTCATGGTAGCCTGCCATAGCAAAGCACTGCTTTAAGAATCTCTGTTCTACACAATACCAGTATTTACACTTCTGAGTCCATGCACTCATAATTCTTCTTATTTGACTCACTGGGTAAATATATTTCACTTTCCATTAAATGCTTTTATTTTGATACATAAATTATCTTATACAAATATAAGATGTCATACATTTACCTTTGGAAATACTAGGTATATAATACAGGCATATTTTTATCTTTCTTATAATAAAAACTGAAATCAGTTCACTTTCTTGTAATGTGCTTGAAAGTGATATTCCAGATGAGTCCCACAGGCAGCTTAGCACAGTCAGCTGGAGAATCATCGTCTTGTGTTATACTCATGGGTTCTTTTGTTTGATGTAAACAAGGAATAAAGCATAATTGACAGTCAGAGCTTGCATAAAACCAAGTTACATTACCATAGCATACAAAGGTAGTATGGCGATTACAAAGCTTATTACCTGTGTCTAAAATAATCTCTCTTGCAAAATACATCATGTAGGAAATAATGAGTACGCTAAAACTCATGAGAAACTAATGTCAAAATGAAGTCTGCCAAATAATGCAGAATTACATTGATGCTACTGGCATAGACTTCTGATATTAAAAATATGTAAAATATCCCTCCAGTGTAATTTCTATACTCATTTTCAATTATGAAGTTGTATTATTACTAGCTCAGTCATTTTTGTTCAGAACTCTGCCCTATAAACTCTGACACAATTTGTCAGGCATCTATAAAAAATTAGAAAACCAAACCTTTAGTCAATTGCAGATCAGAAGAAAAAGAAGGATGATTTAAAAACTGTTATCTTTATCTTCTTTCATCTTATTAATGACTTATCTCTAGAACAAGTACTTCTTACTTTCAGATATCCATGAAAAATTTCTCAACGTGATAGAAAGATGAAAGAATAATAAATTTCCATATGTCACCTGAGCCGTGCAAGCTCATTGAAAATTTGAGCTGAAATGTATTTTCATTAATTTCTGTCGCTAGGTTGCCTTACATTTCATATATGCTAAAAATTGCCTGTCTGTTCAGTCATGGGGCTCAAGTCATACTAACTAGGCTGCCAAACTTTTCTCAATCTTTATGTACTGTCTATTCAAAATAAGCTAAGCTGTAGGTAGGTTATTAACTATAATTGCCTCTTGTCATTCTGGAGTGCAGTTCTCCTCCTTTATTTATTTGTTTACTTTCTTTGAATGAATGTGGTTGTATTTTTCCTCTCATTCACTATCTATTCACTATCAGGGAAATGTTATTTTAAATTAAAAGTCTTTCTTGATAATATTAGAAATACTAGAAAAAATATTCAGGATAACCATACCACTCTTCTGACTTTGTGCACCTGTGTAATAAGATAGGTCTAGATATAAAGTCACCATCCATTCTGAGTGTCTATATGGCTATTTTGATCAAAGACTGCCCTTGTGTATACACCTTTCCATTCACTTAGTATGACCTAAGTAATATGAATTGACACTTACACTTTACCTTTGGTCTTTTAGAGACAGCTCCTTATTTTTAGAATGGTATTTAAACATTTTGAAACCCATACAGGGTACCTCTTTCATTAGTAGTGAGTGCACAAATTCAGACACCTATTCTAGATGTGTGTATAAAAAATACGAAGAATAATTGTATGGATATATACCTCATCCTCACCCTTCTGTCACTAATGGATGTTTAAAGAGATTGACATTTCTTGAAGCATAGTTTTCTCTTGGAAAGTCATTTGACAATCCTGTCTTTCTGGCAGTTTTGCAACTAACTCTCCCTAATAAACTGTCCATCTCAAACCAACCCTGCTGCTTCAAGCACTCTGCTACACTCTTTCAGTCATCAGAAATGAATCTGTATCTGTTGTCAGGCAAACTTTCCATACCTCTTCTGGATTATGGAATGTTCCTAGCTACAGATTTCCAAAGATTTAAGCACAAAATGGCTTAGATAACTTAAGTACAATAACTAATTCATCTTAACAGATACCATTACAAAGCCAATTTCTACTATTTTAAGCAAGTTATGGAGATAAGAGGAAGTCATTAAAGGAAATCTGTGTTCTAGGAATCATAAGCAAGAGACAGCCAGCAAAATCAAGGCAGCTGATTTTCTTCTCTACTCAGTACTTGCTAGAGCACACCCAGAATACCATGTCCAGCACTCGTCCCAATTCACAAGATACATTGAAAACTGAAGAATAGAGAGCTGAAGACATATTACAAAAGTTTGAAGACCTTGGATTTGCAGATCTTAGAGAAGAGAAGCTCTCACTGGGGCTATCTAATCAGTCTTGTAGTATAATGAGTATAATAATAACAAGACGTAGGTGCTCTCTTCACAAGGAAGATCTATGGCAGGACAACAAACAATGGGCACTTATTACTTCATTAAAAAACTTGGTCTAGGTATAGTGAAAAAAGTTCTACAGCTTGAGAACAAATAAACATTTAAGCAGATTGTCCAGAGGGTTAGTGAAATCTCTTCTTTGGAAACACTGAAGAATGACTTGACAGGACCTTAGATAAAATAAGTTGAGGCCATGTTTTCAAGAGAATGTTGGACAAGGTAAACTCCAGGGTTCCCTTCCAAATGGGACTTTATTTTAACTCAATGAGTCAAGGAACCAAACAGGCAGAGAATAATCAGTTTACAGCTGTAAACCTTCCTGTGGTATATCTATGTTTGTCTCAGAGGCACGAAAGAACTCCTGTGCTGCAATCTTGATTTCGACCAATATGGCTGAGGATGTATCAACACTGTATATGTGGGTATATGTAAAGTGAGAGAAGAGGGGACCACAATGTATTAAAGGACAAAAAGGCAGTAGAAGAGCATGAAGTGTACTGCAGAATTAGTTTACAAGCACAAAGAAGTATCCAGAAGGCTACTGATGGATATGAGGTCAGCTGCCATTTCTGTTAGTGTTACTAGGCTCGTCTTCCAGGATAGATTTCTCTCAGGAAAAGCTGATGAACTAAATAAGAGGCACAAAACACAGTTAATTATATATATATATAAATATATATCTTTGTTCTAGACAAGTGAAAAATGTTTTTCATTGTAGATAATACTTGTTTTGGTATGATTCTGACATTTTCTATAATGAAAAGCAGCTCATCTTTACAATTAGTGTCCAATTAAATACTACCTCTCCAGACCTCCCACCTATTCATGTGCAAGTGAACACATTTGTACAAGTGCCAATTGCTGAAAGGGGCTCTGGGGCTTGCTCTGTCCACAGACAATGAAAACTGACTACAGACTACTTCTATATGAAAGGGTCTGTTGAAGAGCAAACCTGACAGAATGTATTCTTCCTTTCCATTCTAATTTAGCACAGGGAACCTGCTACAGCTCAGGAGTCAGTCTCTGGATCTGGCCACTCCCAAAGGGCTCTCAAGAACCCGATCCTACCAGTCAAGAGTAAAGCTGGCATACCTTTTCCCTTCCTTGAGCTCCTGCCTTCACACTACAGCAGCAGGCAGAATAGACTGCTGAAGAGGTTGAGCAGCGCAACAGGAAAAATGAGAGCTTTGTCAGCCCATTCAGTACTCAGAGACAACAGTAAGAGCTGGATGCAGGACCCTGCCATGCGTTAATCAAGGGGTTGCTTGGGGGTTACCAAAACTCATCTAGGAGAACAGAAGATGAGCAGCTCCTATCTGATCATAAGAAGCTACTGTTCTGACTGGTCCCAACAAGAAAGCAAGCAAGCTGTACTTGCAGAAAGAAACTTGACTGCCCAAAACATACAGGAGAGATTAATTGCAGACTGTGGTTTTTTTTTACTGTATATAAGTACCACCTCACCTTGCTCTGTGTAGGTGTAAGAATTTTGAAGATACATTATTATTTGTGTAATACTCAGTGCAGTAGTCAGAGCAGTGATCCTTTAGGAAGTGTATGGAGAAAATGACTAATTCTGAATTTAGAATAAAGTTTGAGTAGGTTCCAGGAAATAAAGTATGGTATCATGCAATGAATAAGGATGGAAAAAAATCAAAGAGCAGCTTTCATTTTTTTTTCATTCAGTATGTGTTGTCCATTTAGTACGATGAAAATGAGAACATTCCAAGGGAAATATGGCAGGTGAGGACAGGAGAGGTTTCCTGTACTTATTTACTGAAAGAAAAATAATTAAAACCCCTCACTATTTTGGCACAATAAAGCGCTTGTAAAAATCAAAATATAATTCCACTTGGAGATAAGTGACTTTTAAGAGTATGCAAAGTCATGATGGTTTTAAGAATTGTTAGTTTAGCTGTGTTATGGGGGTAGGAAAAGGAGACAGTATTGCAGCGTATGTATAGGTTTTGTGGGTTTCTTATAGCATTTCTCCTCTTGCATGTCTTGACTCCATATAGAGAAGCTGTGAGGATTTATTAGATTTGTTTTGTATGAGCAGGGTGAGTTGTTTATTTATAAATCAATTAATGGTCTAAACAGCACAGCACACAAGGAATTTTTAGATAAAACGGAAAACTATATTTCGTAATCACTGAAATTATAATCAAAAAAAAAAGAACAGTTCTTTCTGGTGAATTTCTTCAAATAGTTTAAATATCCTTCAGGAAGTGGGAGAACAGATTTTTAGGCTGTCCTCTGCCACTAGCAAAATCTCCCTTACTGAGAGAGGGTTGTGATCAAAAATGCTTTCCAGTTTGGTTGAAGCCAAGCCAAGAATATAAGAATTAAGTATTTGAAGTAAACAGCTAGAAAAAGCTTGATTACTACTGATTAGTTTTCCTGGTTAGTTAATTGAAAACATATTGCCTCTTACAGTATTTTTTTTCTTTAACTCCAATAATTATTATAAAATAGAGATTCTTTCTAGCAGCTCCAGTACATGATCCATGAACAGACCTGTTTGTAACCAAAGGTTACATAGAAAACTAAAGATGCCTGTTGCCTAGTGTCCTGTCTTCAACAGTAACTAGCAATGGATGCCTAAGAGTGAAAGAATAGAGGAGGCATATGTGCAGTTTCCCTTCAATATTGTCCCAGCCTCCAGTAAGCTGCAGTACAAGGAGTTTCTGATTCAACGGTGATATCTGCAGATTGGTTCATATTGAACAAATCAATTTACCTTTTAATTTATGGGAACATTTGTCATCCAGAACATTGCATGGCAAATTGCTCCACAACTTAGCCATACACCATGTGAATAGCCACTTCTTTTTGCTTTCTTCAAACCTAGGACATTGACTTTCTCATTGGGTTTTAATATATGAAAGAGCTGCTCACTCTCCTCTAGATTTTCAAAGGAAAGGTGGCTGTAGCTATTGCATGCAGTTTTGAATTCACTATTCTCAGCTTTCATCAGGCATGATTTTAGATACAGGCTGAACTACAGAAAGGTCTGCAGAGTACAGTAGACTGTGGGGGAAATAGGCTCAATTTCTCCTGAACACAGCTCTTTTGGGCAAACATTCATCCCACTTTGGTAAGAAAGAATTAACTAGTCATGATTTAAATGGTGTGGAGCATTTCATTTAAATCTCTTGAGGTGTTCCACTAGGATACTTTGCTCTAAAACTGAGGTGTTGGTTGGTGGGAGGGTTTCTACAGACCCTGAAGTAGTAGAGTTTTCTCTTCCAAAATAGGAAATTTCTCTGAAGACTGACAAATTCTGGCAGTTACTATTTTTAAAAAAGCACTATGAGATGCGTGTCAAAATGGTGATGGAATTTGTTAAAAGTTTGTGGGAGAACTGAAATGTTTTGTCATTTACAGTAACCTCCATTTTAGTGTAGCTTTTCTGATGGTGAGGTATTGTGTCTAGCCTTCTGTTCCTCTGGCTGATACCCAGCTTTCTGAGAAAGCTTTAATAATAGCACTTAGCTTTTACAGCATCTTTTATCTGAAGCTTTAAAGTACTTTACAGAAGTGGGTACTATTATCTCAGTTTTTATGGGCAGAGGAACAGATTGGGTTACACAGTGAATACACATAATTATGAGTAGAGCTCAGGTTTCTTGATCTTTAGGCAAGTGCTCTAATCACTAGCCAAATATATCCTCTAGGAAAACGGTAGGAGATGGGAGGATCCAACAAAGTGGGGAGATTGTTTTTGAAGTTATCATTCCAGTAGCAAAAGTCCTCCTGTTGCGATGCAAAGATGAAGTATAGGCAAATAATAACTGATCTTTTTCTTTTTTTTTTCTTTTCTTTTTTTTTTTTTTTTAGCAAAGATCAGCACAAATGGAAGTTCAACATCATGTATTGAATGCTTCCTGCCCTAATGAGGAGTTCTGCACCACTGTTCCTAATGATGAGCAAGAGAGAATCTTAGTGAAGGTTGAAAGGGTTGGTTACCCTTTCCAGTTAGACGAGGGAGATGGGCTTCAAAAAGGCATGAAGCCGAACTTGAACAAAGCAAGAACAGCATTCCTGAGCTCAAATTAGCTTAGCATTTGCAGCACTCAAATGAAGCAGAAACTTTTTATCGTTAGATGAAGTCGGAGGAGATACTTTTATCCAACAGGTGGAAGAACAAGGAACGCAACAAGAATAGCTTCCTGCAGAGAATCACAAGTGATGAAAAATTATGAGGTCTACCATGTGATGTTCAGTAGCTGCACAAATGAAATTGGAGTTTCTAAAAAAATTGATAGCCATATGTTTCATCTTGATAGAAACAAAAACAAGCCTGCTTTTAACTGAAAAATGGAACTGAATTAATTCATTCATGATAGCGAATATCAAATGCTGTCTTCAGTAGTTGAATGTATCTGTTTTCCTATTTTTCACACTAATTTTCCTTATCTGTTTGTATCTCTGGTATATTAAATGACTCTCATTTAATGCTTAATTATCTATCTACTGAAACATTTTATTTCACACAGAGTCATTTCCTTTCACACAGACGTATAGCGTGAAATGGGGTGCATTTGCCATTATATATATTTTCACAACCAGCCACAATAACAAGGGGTAACATTTGTGGCTTAGAGATCCCATCTCCATTGTGAATACATGCAAACAAAAAAAGCAAAAAGACAATTTTCTTCAAACGCAAGAGGAGAATATCCTTTTCTCAGGATAAAAACATGCTGAACCAAAAAGAAAAATATTCTGCTCCATCCCCAAGAATATTGAGATTATATTGAGACTATATTTTTATATAATATATATGTGGATATGAGAGAGATTTGGTGATTCCAGGTAGGCTTTCTAAGTTTTTAGACAGAAGTTCAGCTGAGAAAAGCCCCTAGTGAATATGAATATGAAGGAATCTGTTTAAAACAGTGACCTTGGGTATCACATCTGCTTTTGCTAAGCATCATATATACTTAGGAATGGAACATTGTTCAGAATATTTGGTCTATGAGAAAATCTATTTGTTTGCTTCTTACATGTAATTAGGAGTCCTTTTTATTTTATTTTTTTCTTTATAATGACATTCTCACCAAAAGCTGAAGAACAGAGAAGATAAGGGTCATACTGTTAATCATTTCTCCTGGTATAATCTTGTTTCTGTGGGTAAAAATGGCTGAATAAATGAACTTCATGTTGCCTGATGGCAGAGGAAATCCATGGATTATTTTGATAGCCCAGGGGTCCTCATTATTAGTCTGTTGTTTACTCTTGTTATTCGTAAAAAAAAAAAAAGATAACATTCATCAATAACATTTATAAATGTTGTTATTGTTATATTAGCAAAATAAGGAAGTGAGAAAGACTTAGGAGGTTCTTACAAGATCAGTTTGGAATCAGTTATCAGGTTAAGCAGGGAACAATCTTTGGTGTGTTGAGACAAATTACAAATACCTGAATTTGAAAGGCATCTCTAAAAGCGTAGATACTACATCTAAGTGAGAAAAATAATAGAGAATGTAAACATGGTAGGTTCAACGTAAAATGGTAATGAAATAACCAGGCATATTTTTAAATATAACTTGCAATAGACTTAAATAATAACCATAAGACTTTTTTTTGGTTACAACAGAAGCAGAAACATGCTGGAGAATGTGCAGGGCTCACAGCTGAGAGGTTACTGACGAAGCCTTCACCACAGAGAATCATTGGGAGTTTCCCACAGTAAAGCATTTATGTTCTCTGGAAACACTGGAAGAACAATCTTAAAGTGTCAGAAGAAAACATTTCTGAGTAAATCAATAAAATGAACAGTAGCAATTGGCAAAAACAGTAGATAGTACTCACACAGGATTTCTAAAGGAACTTGAGTGGGAAATTACTGAAGCATTAACTGAGATAAGTAACTCACAGCTTGTTTGCCAAAAGAACAGGGGGCAATAAGTGTTCCCTAAGCCACCACTTTTGGAGGTTATCAGTGATAGGACATTGGGATGTTCTCCTCTTTGGTTTGAATGCGTCTTTAAAATCATCCTGCATTCTGGAAGAACTGTATATTTATTCAAACCAAAGACAATTTTTCTGCCTCCAAATTTAGTTAGCTATTTAATTTGGTTAGAGTTACTCAAGAAGATTTTTTTTAACTCCAAAATATATGTAATCAACTAGCATTTGAAACAAACAAAAAAGACAAAACAAACAAATACTTAACAGAAGCCAGACTTGATGATTAAAAATTTTCAGCTTTAACAGCAGAAACAAGACAAAATTAGCCAGAAGATAATGAAATAGAATTGCACAGCATCTGTTCTTCAGGGTAGGCTTGTGATAGTACAATTCAAATTAATAGCTCTATGTTGCAGGAATTCCTTTCCTTGTCTAGATACAGAGAAGTTATGCATCTGGCCAGCTGTAGCTGTTTATGCTTGGCCAAATGAGTCGTCATGTAAATACCAATTCCTTTCCATTAACTACAAGGAGTTACTTCCCCCTCCAAGAGTTATTTTATTACTCTAATCATTATGTCAGATACTTATTGCATAGCTTACAGCATTTTCTTTAGCTGGACACATCTTCCAAGATGAAAGGTGAGAACAAGCCTCTTGCAATTTAACTCACTGAGCACTGAATTGGTAAAAGATAGATTCATATATTATGTGAAATCAGTGAAAGTCCTAAATAATGGTAAAGATATCCAGTAGTTTTCACCTCTGTTTTCAGCTCAAATAAACAGGCTTGGAGGAGCCTAACATGTCCTTGTGTAAAGTACGATAGGAGTTTTGAAAACTCTCATCTAGTGCTGCTGTCCAGAATCATTACACATGGCTCCTTTGCAGTGATATGTAATGCAGTGTTGTTCACTCCATCCTTCTAAGCAGTAAGGAGTCTGATATCGAGAAATACAGAATAAGCCAAAAATTACCAGCTCTACTTAGATCAGAAGTATCAGAATAGAATCAGAAAAGAAATCATTGCATCTGCTGCTCTAAAACTGTTGTTCACAAAGACTCTGTTATTATGGAATAATTAAAAGCTAAAAGACACTGAGATGGCAGTAAAAAGGTCTTGTCAGCTGGAAATAACTGCATGTAGACTGCAGATTGAATCTAAGAATGGAGTGAATTACATGTAAATCAACCTATTCAAGAGGCTTTTGCATGTTAGTTTCATTTTTGCCCATTTAATATTTTGTAACTAATATACATTTTAAAGTTTGACTAACTAGAGAATCTGGCTAATTATCTTGATAAGGAGAAATATTACATAAAAAGCAAAGGGGTAGTTGAGAAAACTAAAGAGAAACTTTTGACAAACTTAAGTGAGTTGCTTCTAAAATGCATAGGCCATTAGCAGAGGAAAAAAATGACTGCCATCAGAGATTAAGAAAATCAGTTATTAATGAATTAAAGTGCTACAATCACAGCGTGCTGCAGATCAACTCAGCAATTCTGTTTGATTCATTCTGAATGGTCCATCTCTTTCTCCTGTGAGATTGGGAAGGTAAATTTCAGACTTAGGGGAACATGCAGTGAGAACTGCATAGGATATGTATTGACAGAGGTATGGCAGAGTGAGAGGAAGAAGTTTTCACTGTTTTTCACTCATGCCCAACATACTCTAATATTTTGAAATGAGCATAGATTTTGTCCAACCAATAATTGTTTTTGGTGTTTTTGGAATGCAATAGAGGAAAATACAATTAATACATCTAGTAGAGATACCTCCCAAAATTAGAAAGCAGGATTCATGTGGAAAAAACTGCACTTTTCTGGGTTGTATTCAGATATATTCTGATTTTTTCTTACAGTATTCTTTTCGCTCTTTAGGACTATCAGACTTAATATATCAGTATTATTGAAAACTGAGTCACTGCATGTTTCAGCTCCCATTGCTCTCTCTCATTTTTTTGTTGTTTTCTCTATCATGTTCAACACTCTTTTTAAACATTATACTATTTCCTATTTTTTCTATCTCTGAGAATACAGTGAGTTATTAGAATACATGTTAATGTAGTATTAATTTCATCTGAGTACTAATTTCTGTGTTCAAGTTAATATTTCCACTTTGCAAAAATCATAAAAATTAGCATTATAAACTAATCCACCAAAAATATGGAGAGCGCATTTTCTATTATATTCTGGAGTGCCATCTATATTTTTGAGTCTTAGAAAACAAGAGCTTTTGACTTGATTGGCAATTTGTAGCAATATACAAGCCTAATTCTCTCAAACCGTTATTACTGAATCATAATTTCATCTCAAACTGTAAGCATGCAAAGTTCCAAAATAATTTTGAGAACCTAGTATCATATAAAATTAACAGAGCAGTAAAGCTAGGTCCATTAGCGAGAACTGCTAAATGTAAGAACACATGAAGTATTACTCCTCATTCTATTGATTCATTATTAGCACGTCATTACTCTTGTTGCACAAAGATGGTGTAGAGTTGAAGTTTTGAAATAAAGAAATTCGTGGACTTTTGGGAAACTAAATTCCAAGTTAGCCTGATTTCTCAGACATCTGAAACATGTTAACTGCGGACAGAGAGAGCTTGCAGTATTCCTTAGCTTTGTTCATTATAACTGCTTACAAGGAATTCTGTCTGAGATGTAAAACAGTGTCCCTCACAGGTGAGGGGACTGTTGAACTAGCAGATATTATGAAGAAAACTTGTTCCATTAGGAAGGAAAAATAATAAAAGGATTCTTATTATCCTTTCATTTTTAATTTGGGGCTTCTCTCAGAGCCTACAGAGTACGAAGTCCATTTCATCTTTATCCTTGATTTCACTTCTTGAGTCTTACAGAAATGTTGGAATCCACAGAGATAAGATACTAGTAATTCTCACCCAGATCTGTAATAGGAGTTCCCAACCACCACATGGAAGATTCTGAAGTTGTTCCAGATGTGAAGAATATTTAAAATAGCTGATTCTGGTGATAGGTACAAGACTAAATTGCTTAGAATGTAAGTAATAACTTAACAAGCACTGAACTAGCTGTAAATATACTCTTTTTCCATGATAATTTAGGAAATATACTCAGGAAAAATTCCTCAGATTTAAACTCACCTTCATCAGCATTATAGCCAGTCATGAAATTTTTCTTCATGCA
The DNA here is from genome assembly GCF_002078875.1 of Numida meleagris. NCBI lineage: Eukaryota > Metazoa > Chordata > Aves > Galliformes > Numididae > Numida > Numida meleagris. The sequence goes on along the minus strand of NC_034409.1, from coordinate 28,513,288 downwards.
TGCTTGTAAATACCCCATGTGATGGTTTGAGTTCCCTTCTTGTTATCAATACACAATGGTATATATCATCTTATTCTTCATATAAAGATAACTCCAGTCTGTAATAGCATCTCCATACTTAATCCATATGGAAAAATAGCTGCAACTAAAAAGCCAAGCTGCCCTTTCTTCTCCTGGATCATCTCTCCTCCTCTGCTACTACCTCTCTGCTGCTCCTGGAGTCTAGTATTTTCAGCGTACATTTTCAAGTTAAGGTCCTGGAAACCAAGCATACCAGAAGAAACCTGCATGGTATATAAAATCAAAAAAATCCTGAAATGGATGTGTCTTTGGTCTAGATACTACTCATGTATCATTAAGGTCTTCTCTAAGTATCTCAGGTCTTCACTGTGTTTACGGAATCTCAGCCCAATTATCACAACTCAGCCTTCACCTAAAGTCAGCTGTGGCTTATAAAGGAGGGGTTGTATGTAAACAAAGTTTGTGTCTTAGAATCATACATTTCTTCACATAAGAAGTACAGTAAAAGTTGAGTTTTGTTTCAAAGGCTATTTGTTTTATTCATTTACTGTTTGCATATCTCATTCCTGGATACAACTGGAGCACACAGTAAGCAAGGACTCATCTTAAGGGAACAGTCCCGGGCATATGGAGTAGCAAAGGTTGGCAGAGATTAAGAGCTGGAGCAAACAGATGTGAGCCTGCAGATCAAGCTTGTCCTGTAAGATGGTGAAAAGGAGCAGAGAGCGAAGAGCCTGTCTTTATGTGACTGAAAGAAACCTTTCCAGGGACTGGAAGGAGTGCACTCTTGGTGGTGATTCAGAGAGACACTGAACTGGAACAAATGCTGTCATCAACCATCTTCGTGCAAGAAGAGAATGCTAAAGGAGAGGTATTTATATGGACTTTTTGGTATAGTTCTTCTTTTTTTTCTAACCAAGCGATTCTGAGATTTTACTATGTAGAATATTAAATATTCTTCTTTATATCCTAATTCAATTTATCATAGAATCATAGAATGGCTTCAGTTGGAAAGGATCTTTAAGAACATCTAGTTCCAACCCTCTGCTATAGGCAGGGACACCTCCCTCTAGGCCAGGTTGCTCACAGCCCCATCCAGCCTGGCCTTGAATGCTTCCAGGGAGGGGGCGTCCACAGCCTCACTGGGCAACCTGTTCCAATTTATAAGTATTGAATTTTAAATCCCTCTGACCTTATGGAGGATAGCAGAAAAAAAGAGTTTAGGCACATTGCTTTCAAAGCTCTTGTCACCCTGAGACGCTGCTACAATATAAAACTCATAATCTGATTATAGTACAGGTCCTTAGTTCATCTCTGAATCTATCTTCTTGCTTCGAGTGTTCGTGCATTAATGAGATGGAACTAGCGTGTGGTCAGGGGTTAGCTGTACATATACATGTACCAACACCTGAGGACACAGGGAGTTGCCACTCCAGGGCTTGCTTTCTTGGATGGTTATTGGATAGATTTGTTACAGGTAACATCTACAGAAATGTTATAATTGGTATTAATGTGAGAATAACAATATGAATGGCAAAAAGGTTGAAGGAATAGCAAGTGTTGGCATCTAGACTTACAGGTGTTGGAGATCACAGTAAATATGCTTGATGCTTTTTAGAGTATACAAAACAAAAAGACAATATAACGCCAGAAATGCCACTTGATAACTTTGATATACATATCTTGGTGTCTGAATTCCAGACAGATCACTCAACTCTTGTTGAGTGTGTGCATGCAGTAATGGGAATGAGAGATGTGTATATTTTTTTTCCAAAATAAAACTACTCTCTTCTTCTTCAAAATCTCTAATTCCTTATTTGCTTCTCTTTGGATATCATTGTTGTAGAAACATCCTTATTTTGGGGCTTATTAGAAATTATTTATTTTAACCCAAAAAGATAACAATGCCCATTTGGTCTGAATGCTCTGGTCCTGATGCAACAAGATCCTTTCAATTTCAATTATGCATCTATTATTTTTTTTTAATTAAATGAATCAATTGAAACGCTGAAAACATTCCAGAAGACATAATACGAAAACACAAGGCTATTCCAGGAAAATTACTGCATGAAAGGCCTTTAACACTGGGTCACTTCAATCGATGGGAAAATGTTCCATACTGTCATGGTTTTATGGTTTTTGTTATTGTTATTCCACATCATAACATCATGTAGTGCATAGGGAGTTAAAGAGTTAATGCTCCACTTTCATGGATTGTCAATAGTTCCAGGCTACCTATCACAGAAGAGAAGAAGAATTATATCTCCCAGAAGATTTCACTGTTTGTTTCCATTTTCCATTCAGAGGGAAAGACAAAACTGCTCAGGAGTCATGAGACTGACCCTTTTTTTTCTGCTTGTATCTGCAGTGTGTGCTCCCTAGCCATCTTGCCTTCAGCATTAGAGTAATGCCTTCAGTTCTGGAAACTCTCTCTCTCATTACATTTGACTTATTAATTTCAATTCCGATCATGTTGGATGCCATTCTGTCACCCTGCCCCTCTGCTGCCATCTGTTGCAAAGCAACAAAATGTAATGGAATGCTGGTGAGAATGTTCAGCCTCTACTGCTGTATCATCAACATCTGCCTCTGGTGTTGTGGGCCAACATAATGACATAGGAGGCATTACCTTTGGAGCAGCTCTCATATACAACTGCCTGTGTACACACATATATAATGTACAGCTGTATAAAAATTTGTATTATTTTCCAAAGCTAGCATTACCTGATTGGAAGAAGCTAAACTCAGAGGCAATATTTTTGGTTTCTAATATAGAAAGGACAGTTACTTGCTTTTAATGTATTTTGTGCTATTCATTTTTTTCTTGTTTCCTTAAGCTTCTCATCTTCTGACCACTTTATAAACCCTCCATTGACTATTAAGGAAATTATGACATGATTTTCCTATGATTTTATTCATTTATGAATTTATTTTAAGTGTATCTTCCCCCCTGTTGGAGCTTTCTATTCTGTCATTATTCCAACATAGTTTTTATTGCAATTAAAAATATTAATTTCAGATTTTTTTTGCAGTGATAGTTGATTAAGGTCCTTTGCAGAATTCTCAGATTAAATACACATCACATAATTTAAAAGAATTAACACAAATCAGATGAGTGAAGTTCAAAAATATGATAAATATTATCTTTTTTTATGTGATCAATTACAATTTGTACTGTACAGTTTTCAGTTTTTTTATTTTGCATATGTAATGAGTAAGCCCCTCTGTAAACGTATGTGAAATTTATCTTGTCCTTTTACGGAATGTTGGCTTTTGCCTCAAAAAGATAGGCAAAGTACACATAAGCTTCTTCTGTAAGTTTGAGTAAGCGCAGTTCTTCCTGGTATGAATTCCAGCATCTAAGTGCCGCTAATATTAATTCTAGCAATGAAGCAAGGAATTTAAATAGTCTGAGTATTGCTGAGCTTTTTGACATCAAGGATAGATCATTTGGTCAGTAATGGCCTAGGAGTTTTCAAAAGTTTTGCTGGTAGTGTATGTTGAAACAATGACTTTTATTCAAATATGTCTCATATTTTGCCCTGGAAGTTCATTCTTGTTCTCTTCTTGAGAGATTTAATGTCATTAGTATTTGACAAGTTTTCAAGCTGTGAGTGGAAAACTATGCAAAGCTCTGGTAAACCTACAACAGCAGGTTATTTCCCATATCTTCTAATAGGTATACATATTTAATATTCCATCAACTGAATATAACTGATACAAAATATTTTAGAGTGGGGAATTTACTTCAGGATGAAGGATGACAGTGCAGTTAGCACAGAGTAGTCCTTTTTCTAACATGCTTTTAATTAATTGAAGGTACTGAACTCCTAAATGGGGCACATCTGGAGTACTGTGTCCAGTTACGGACTCTTCAGATCAAAAAAGACACGGAACTTCCGAGAAAGTCCAGCAGAGGGCCACAAAGATGATTAGGGGCTTGGAGAATCTCCCTTATGAGGAAAGGCTGAGAGACCTGGGACTGCTCAGCCTGAAGAAGAGAAAGCAGAGGGGATCTTATAAGTGGCTATAAATACCTAAAAGGCAGGTGTCAAGTAGATGGTGCCTGGCTCTTTTTGGTGGTGCTCAGTGACAGGACAACGGGCAATGGTCACAAACTGGAACATAGAAAGTTCCATCTGAATATGAGGAGAATTTCTCTACTTTGAGAGTGATAGAGCACCTGAACAGGCTGCCCAGTGAGGTTATGGACTCTCCAGAGATCTCTTTCAACCCCTACAATTTTTGATTCTGTGAACACATAGCATTCAAAATTGCCTGAAATTTTCAGTATAAATATCTAACATATTTTGGATTTTGTTAAGTTCTATACATTAAAAATACCAAAAAGCGGGGATGTTTTATGAAATGCTATAACAACTGAACAGTTTTCCAGACATAGAGGTGTTCCAGAATCATATTATGGCATATTATAAGCTTGTTGCTCACTCTGGGTCAGTCTTTTTTCCTCCTTGTGATACTTCTGTCCTGAAAAACTACACCTAATTAAGAACTCATTATTAGGATTTAATGGGAAATAAACAGAAGACAATAAAGGGAATATAAAAATGATTTTATATAAAATCCACACTTCACCCTCCTCTAGAGGACAATATTCAGTTCTGGGTCCTTGATTTCAAAGGACATAGCAGAACTGCAAACATTTCAGAGGAGGTAATGTAGTTGATGGAAGATTTATGCAACAACTTCCTTATGAGGAACAATCAAGCATTCTGGGACTTCTACACATGAGAAGACAAGATTTTAGGGAGATTGATTATTTACTGATTATTCACCGTCTTTTCCAATAGAGCAGTTATGGGTTGTCAGAAGAAGCCCGTAGGATCCACAAAGAAACAGACAAAATAGGAGGTTGGTCATGGAATGAGAATTACATTTCTGGAATTCGTTGCTAAAGGATATTGCCTATCCTGAGAGTTTGTCTTGAAGTGTTGATTTGACAACAGCAAAAGAAGAGGCATCTTTTGAGGGCTACTAAATGGATAATCAGTCAGACACTCAGGAAAACTCCTAAAATGAAAACAGTAAAGATCTAGGAAACTTAATACTCGTGTATATTTTAGCTAGTGTTCTTCTACCCCAAGGTCCTCATGTAGCCACTACTGGAGACAGACTACATTGCAGTATAGGCCCTTGGTCTGATTCAGTGTGGTCATTCTTAAGTTTTTTATGATTGTACCCACATATGAGAACTCGGCATTGTGCATGCCTAAAGAGAAACTAGACTTTTAACTAAGACAATATACATGTATTTCTGTTCTGGTAAGGGAAGAGCTAGACTTCAGAAGTCAAATCATGTGTTACATGTGTTCTACAGGTGTTACTCTTAAAACTCCAGTCAATAATGCAGGTGCTGGTAGCATTAGGACACAGTCTAAGGTATTACGAGGAAGAAAAGAGCTGAATAGGAAAAGGAGAGAAGTATGTCTTGGGGAATAAAGGCCAAACAGAGTAACAAAGCATGCCATTCTTGAGACTGTAGAACTTGTCAAGCTGGCATCAAACCAAGCCACTGCTGGAGGATTTCTATCACTAGATAGCTCTAAACTGCTGGGGAATTAGGACATTTTGAAGAAGCAAGCAGAACAGCTCTTTGTAATGTTTTCTAACAGAAGATGATTGTACAGATGAAGAGGAACATGAGAAATAGGAATAAAAAAGCCATACACAAATCAGCCCAGTGAGCCAACCACTACCTTAAAACAAGAGAAGCAAGGTCACACAATAAAAACTGCACGCTTTCTTGGACCAGAAAACTAATTATAAATAAATAGTTTTATATTTGACTCAGATGACTACTTCTCGCATACTGAAAGAGATTTGTTCACAAGCATCAGAAATTTTGAAGTTTGATTTCTATGGCTGCGTATCTAGTGTCTATGAGGTGTGTGCAGCACTAAAAGGAAAACTTCAGAGCCAGCCTCTTAAATAGACTTTCTGGTTACTAGGACTACAGTCATGTTCACAGTGAAACACAGTCTTCAACTAATCTGTTTTTCTCTCTTTTACCCTCTTTCTGAAATACATAACATATGTGTTCTGTCACATTTGATTGAAATTGGGCAACAGATTTGAAAATTTCTTGGTGGAATTGATATGTCAAACACACACTGGTAATATCATCAGTGAAGTAATAGTGAAACCAGGTGAAAACATCAGATAAAACCACATTTTCTGATCAGGTGAGAAAAGAGATAGATACAGGACATTATCTAAAATAAAAGGAGGATTAAGTCACAGATTATTGTAAGAATTCAACCCATAAAAGCCCAGAGTACCAGCCTGGCTGCATCCAAGAGTTCTGAGAGACCTGGCTGATGTCCATACATGATGCTTTCTCTCATCATTTAAAAGTAATGGAGATGAGGGGAGATCCCTGATGACTAATGGAAAGCAGATGCTGCAACCATTCTCAAGAAATGACAGAAAAACTAACCAGGGAATGACAGGCTGATCAATCTCATTTTAGTCACTGGGAAATTCATGGAACAAGTCCTTTGGGAACATGTTTCTGGGCACATGAGAAAGAGGTTGCTGGAATCAGGCAGCATGGATTTACCAAGGGTAAACCATACTTTACTGTCAACGGTTTATGGGCGTTCAGCCTGGTTCTGTGACGAATGGGACACGGGATCCATGGACCCACGCCCCGGGAAAAGAGAAAAGGGAAAAAGGGTAAGGAGATGGGCCTGAGAGCAAAAACAGCGGCAACAATCTGAGGAGAAACAAACTAATTTACTAAATAAGATATCAGAATGCAAAACAACACACTATAATACAATATGATTACAATTTAAGCTGATAAATCCAATACAGAGAGAGAATGTCCCAAAATCAAGGAAGGCCTTACTCTGCTACCAACAATAAGACTGCTGGAGAGTGAGGTGCTACCAGGACGAGAGATGGGAGGAAGGAGAAGTGATGAGGTCTCGTGATCCGCAAGTTTTTATCTTTTCCCTCTGGCCAGAAATAGTAACAGGAGCAAAGTCCCCTGGGGAATGTCGTAGTCCTTCTCTTCTGAGAACCAGGTACATACACCACATGATGTTATGATGCGGAATACCAACAACCGAAAATCACAAAACCATGACATTTACCAGCCTGATTACTTAGGCCATTAAGGTCTCGATTGGTGGACAAGTGAATGGGTGGAAAAAAAAATAATGGGTGATTGGTCTCAGAGAGTCATACCAAGTGGGCTATACTATGTTCAGAGGCCAATAATATCTTCACCGGCTACATGGAGGAGATGAAGGCATGCATTCTAGTCAAGTTCCCAGGTAGCATCAGACTGGGAATCAGCTGATTTGCTTGAGAGCAGGCTGGAGGAATGCACAAAAGAAATTTTATGAAATTCAGCAATGACAGATACAACGTTCTGCATCTGGGCTGGCCTAAAACCTTTACTTTTACAAGATGAAAACTAACTGTTGGGAGGTCTGATGAAAATGGCCCACAGGTCTTTGCAGGCATCAAGCTGAATATGTTTGGCTTTGCTGACAGCTCATATATTCTAGGAATTGTGTGCAGACAAATTCTGTTGTTTTGAACTTACACACACACACACACGCAAAAACAAACAAACAAACAAAAGAACTTGGAAACAAGTGATCTAGAGCTGGATACTGATCCACATTTTTCAACAAGAGATCTGTTACTACAACTGAATTATCCTTAATTAGCTGTCAGTATACATTATTACGGACATACAGTTAGTACTGAAGGCTGTAATTCTTGATGGGCTTAGTCATTACAGTCGTGGTGATTGGGACTGAGATTTCTTTGCCTGCATTCAGCAGGATGTCTTGCCTATCTGAAGTCTGCAGTGCTTATCTTGCTTTTGTCCTGTAGTAGGCATGTTACTGAGTACTCGGGTTGTAACGCTGAAGGTCCTTCCTCATATGCTTGCTATTGGTTCACCTACTTTACTTGAACCCGTGACGTAAGAAGGAGAGGCTGTCCTTCTTTGTTTTCATAACAAGGTGTATAATAACTCCGTGTATGGTCTTTCGGAAGAGAGTGGCCAGAGCGGGATATTCAATATGATTGGCCAGGGGCCTGTGTGAGCTTCTGGAACAGTCTAGTAAAAGATAAGATATACTATATAGTTTTGTAGCTTTTAACAATAAACGCCATTTTGCCGCTCATCATATTGATGTGTAAATGCGACGAGGTGACCGGGGACAGAAAGTAGTCCTTGCGGGCAGGGTGACAAGTTACAAACGGAATATCATATGTGGTGGTCTTCACTACATTGTCCTCTTATCTTTCTGTTACTTGGGTGTCTCCTATGCACCACTTTATTCATCCTTTTGGTGACCACATTGCTTGCATAGGTAAAATAATATAACCTTAGTATGTATTGTATTTCTCTATAACATCACAATGTTACTGAACTCATTTGTACTGTTGTTGGTTTCCCAGTTTATGTATGCCTGTATTTGGGTTCAAGGCAAGCTAATATTAATTAATTCTGAGTAATGCATGTATAATATATATATATAAAATTATATCTTTAACTGTATGTAGGTATACAATTTATAATAATGTAAACTTTTGAATGTAAGCAATATTCCTGAATATTTTACACATATAGCCAGTAGACTACTACATGAATGAAAATTTAAATTAAATCAGTTTAACCTTACTACTCTGTCTCATCTGTTGCTGACAATGTAAGCATCTGAGGACTAGGACTGCAGAACCATATGTGACACCAGATGCTCTTTAAAGAAACCTTAATGCAACTCTATGGTTCCCTGTGTTCTTGCCAGAATTTTCTTGTTTCTGCATTTATAATTATCAGTTGTGGTGTTTCTATGTATCTCATTTGTGTTCTGTGAGTACTTCTTATATGAATGTGGCACTTGGACTGAGAAATTAAAAAAAAAAAAAGAAACCTCTGACTTTCTTCCTTTCTTCTCATCTCTTCTCCTTTTCACGTTATGACGGTTTTTAAAAATTCACAAGAAGGAAGATTAAATTCATTTTCGTTTACATATGGCATCGTAAATTGATTTTACATATATACGATTGTGTAATTATTGAGAGCATGGATATACTCAAATAGACATTTTAACGGGAGTATCTTCACATTTTTTTATTCTCCCTTACATTCCTGCTTCTAACTCAAGAAATATCCCCATCATTTTTTCTTGATATAAAATTCTCCTTTCCATTTCTGCTTTGCCCCTCTGTGCGTTTTGCTACACATATTCTTCCTTTCCTTATTCCTGTCCTCATTCAGTACATTCTGAAAATGCTGAATTAACTTTATCCTACAGTTTTTCTGCTCCCTCCCTCCTGACTTTTCTATTTCTTTGCAAATTAATTTGTCCTGCCACCTGGTCTCCAAGGAATTTAGTAATTATTGAGTATATAAAGCCTGGCTCCTAACAGATGGGGCTTCCAAAATACACACATCAACAATGTACGTCCTAGGGCCAGAAGATTGTGAGTTAGCTGCAGTTTCATTATGACTTCAATTTTCTAATGGTTGTGAACACTGTCAAAGAACATTAACATTGTTTGTGATACCATGTCTTCTAAATAGTGGAGTTTAGACCAAGCCTATTTCTTTGATTTAGAACATAAGTTTATTTTCCAATTTCATGGTACTGATTGCACACATTTTATAGCCATGTGGATAGGAACTGAAATGTAGTAATTACCTATCTATACTTTCACCTGTGCTTTGCAGAAGGCTTTTCTGTTTTTGTATCTAATTAGCTAGATCAGCATTTGTCATTTGCTAAAGCTTTCTATCCCGTTATAATTCACTTCTACACTAGTATTTCTGTATTTTAAAATACAAATCTATGCGTGTTTTTGTTCAGATGTATCAAGCAATATAAGGAATATGGCAAAAAAAAAAAGACACTTTTCTGAGATGTAATTTTTTTTAAATGTTCAAAATTCTTATGATCTGTACTTACAGATCAAAATCTTTGGGACACCTATTTAATTTGGGAGAATAGAGAAGCTGGAGTAGGAGGAAGGAGGAACATATGCAGACAGAAAGAGGGAATTCAAATTATCCAGGGTTTTTCATTTTTTCATATTAGAGCTGTTCTGTTTTGTATAAATAATTGAGCTCCTGAGAGAGTCTTGTTATTTCAAGACCTAGGTGTGGGCAGTAATTGACTTCTCCTGTTTTAGTTGCTATGCTTTTATAAATAACAAATAACCTTAAAGAAGTAGACACTATGCTTGGAGGCAATTTTACTGAGTATAGATGTGAGGTAGAGCAAGAATTATTTAAAATCAGGCTTTCTATGTATTACAGGACATTATGATCAGTACTACAAAGGTCAAACTGCTCTGGGGCCTGGAGTTTTGAGCTGGAACTTGGCAAGAAATCTGCCCAGAAAAGTGTCTGTGATAGAGGATCTCCTTCTCTAGAAATCCTATCGCTAGCAGTACATTTCTCAAAGAGGTGACAGTAGCACTAATATAGCATCAATTATGCAGCCAGCTGTTAAAGAACAAACCAACACCTGTAAAACTGAGGAGAACAGCACCTAAACTAACATGTTTTCCGCCCCAGAGTTCTTCAGTCTTTCATGATTTGTTCCACTTCTCCATTTGCAGTGTCACTGGGGGCTAGAAGAATAGAATCATAGAATCCTTGGAGTTGGAAGGGACCTTTAAAGTTCATCTAGTACAACTCCCCTGCAAAGAACAAGGATGTGCACAGCTAGATCAGGTTGCCCAGGCCCTGATCCAACCTCGCCTTGAAAGTCTCCAGGGACAGGGCATCAACCACCTCTCTGCGCAACCTGTTCCAGTGCCTCACCACCCTCACTGTAAAAGACTTTCTCCTTGTATCCAACCTAAATTTACCTTCTTTAAGCTTGAAACCATTTCTATCACCACAGACCCTGCTAAAGAGTCTGTCCCCTTCTATTCTGCATCTCCCTTTTAGATATTGAAAGGCCACTATTATGTCACCTCGGAGCCTTCTCCAGGCTGAACAGCTCCAGCTCTTTCATCCTGTCCTCACAGGAGAAGTGTTCCATCTCTTGGATCATTTTTGTGGCCCTCCTCTGGATGCTCTCTAACAGGTCTATGTCTCTACTGTACAGAGGACTCCATATCTGGACACACTGCTCCAGGTGAGGCCTCATTAGCACAGAGTAGAGGGGCAGAATCACCTCCCTCGACCTGCTGGCCATGCTGTATTTGATGCAGCCCAGGATACGGTTGGCTTTCTGGGCTGCGAGGGCACATTGCTGGCTCATCTCCAGCTTCCTGTCCACCAGCACCCCCAGGTCTTTTTCAGCAGGGCTGTGCTCAACCCTTTCATCTCCCAGCTTGTATTGGTAGTGAGAGTTGTCTTGACCCAGAAGCAAGATCATTATGATCCTTTCTGCAATATCCTTGATCACTACAAGCAGGTGATAAGAATCCCATAATAGCAACTCTGATCAGCATCTTCCTACCCCACAGAAGGAGATCTCCATCACTTGGCCTGTTTTCTTGGTGTGATTCAGATTCAGATGATTTTAAATTGACAGTCCTATACAGCTTGCCTTCAACCTCTGGAATGCACCTGGGACAAGAACTTCAACTTCCTGAAGCTTCCTCTAGACAGTAATCAGAACAGAGCCATAATTACATACAGTCCCATTTTCCCTGGAACAGTTTCTGGCTCTTTTTCATGTCCTCCACTGAGCTAACTGCACTTATAACTACCAATGTTCCTGTTAGCTTCCTCTGTATCCCTACCTGCCAGCTAAATAGATGTCATCCACTGCAGATAAACAGCAGATTACTCCCTAATTAGCACAAGGTTGCAGAACATTTTCCAGACATCTTTGGTGATAAATGCTTTCTTACTGCTCTACTGGTGAATGGGCTTTTCATATCATGCATGTGTTGTGAAAATTTGGTTATTGCCCTATTATGCCTTTTTAACAATCAGAAGGGAGAACTGTTTGCCAGGACTTTGTGCTAATTGCCCTACATAGAGAGATAGAAAAAGAAGAGATAAAAATTAACTAATGTTCTTTTTGTGATCAGAAGCTATTCTAAATGATCCAGTTTTTAAAGGCATTATCAAACATTTAACTAGGCAAGAGGATTAAACAAAACAGGGAGATTTCTTTTGGGAAATGACTTTCATAGAATCATAGAATTGGTTGGAAAAGAACTCCAAGATCATCTAGTCCAACTGTCCACCTACTACCAATATTTCCCCACTAAACCACGTATCTTAGTACAACATCTAAACAGTGGATTAATATTATCATTTGTCAGGTCTTCAAACAGTAGCATGATTTGGATGTTATCTATGAGGAAGGTGTGCTGATGAAAGCTCACACTACTACTGATTTACTGATTTAAACCCCATTTCACCCCACTGTAGTTCCACCTCTTTCAAATTGTGCTTTTTTTTTTTTTTTTTGGCAGAGAAGGAATTCTTAGTGGAAGCCAAGGCAGGAGGAGAAGAATACTTGAAATGACTGAGCCTGTGCCATTATGTTATCAGAACATTTTTCTAGTTTTATATTAACATGAATGGTATGTGAATTTGCAGTATTACAAAGAAACAGCTTCAGCTATTATATTTGCATAGCCAATGCGGTAAATATGCAGCTAGCAGGAAAGTTTGACGGCACAGTCTGTTCTTTTGCCTGAATAGGAAGCTCTGTATGCTTTCAGCATCAGCTTTGGAGAGTAAAACACAGAGAAAAATTTAAGATAATAGATTTGCCAAACTGAAACTTTTGTTTCAGTTCTGACACCACAGACACGTAGATTTTGTCACAGTTGTAAACCTGTGACTGCAAAAGACTCTGTTGAGTTTCTGATATCTGAAGTGATAAATCAGCACAAAGATGGTAAAGGGCCTGAAGCATTTCCCAGATGAGGAAAGACTGAGTAAGCTGGGTCTGTTCAGACGGGGGAAAAGAAGACTGAGAGGGGATCTAATCAATATTTATAAATATCTAGAGGGAGGTGGGAGGCAAATGGATGAGGCCAGGTTCTGAGCTGTGATCAAATATGTGTTTTAGAAATTGTATTCTAAACTAATCAAAGATTATTCTTTGTATGGAGTATGTCACAATGGAAGTCAGTTACTGTTGCTTATTGCTGCCACATTTCTGAAGCATTTTCTCATTCTAGGCCTCAGAAGAGAATGAAATTCACACTTTCAAGATAATGTTACAGAGGTGTATGTTAGACACATTATACACTTTAGGTGTCAACGACTTTGAGCAATAAGATCCTCACATTCTGGAGTCTTACATTGCCCTTACAAGTGTTCTGGCTCTTACAGGTAGCATACACACAGCAGCTGATCCTCATAAACCTAAGTTTCAGATCCATTTTTGAACATACTGGTCTCCCTTGGTAGGTAAGGGAAGACCATATTTTGCTTATCACGAGACAAGAACACTATCAGTAAAAACATATTGCTGCTGGAGGTTATTTCAACAATTGATATTTGAACAGGAGGTTCCAACCCCAAGAGAGAGTGCTTGGTAAGATTAGGAAACATGAGGGCAGCCCTTGGGATCCAGCCTTCTTTGTAATCAATCGCTGCTGAAGTCTGCTCTACTTCATTAAGGGAGAGAACAGTAAGTACTCTAGATCCAGGAAATAAATGAGATGACTTCAAATATAGCATTAAAGATGATCTGGCAACTGGTGTTTGGAAGGAAGGGAATACCGTTACATGGTCCCAAAAATGATCACATCACTGATGTTCTTGCAGTATAACAAACTGACAAAAACCACTTTTTTTCTCAATGGACCTGTTCAGGACCCTTTCTTTATATTCTCCATTCTATTGTTTTCAATGATATAATTATTCATTGACTAGTTAGGTTTTTACTTATGCAAGAATTAAATGAATGCAAAAAAAAAAAAAAAAAAAAAAACTTCACTGATTTATGCATTGCTGACCTAAACATCCAATTTCTGAAAATTAACTAAATGACACATGTTAAATTATTATATCTACTGTAAATGGTAAAATTATGACCTGATTGTGAACAGAAGAAATATATTCCTTTAGTGTGTATCATTAAGCTTTAAATACAGGGAAAGAGAGCACATGTTCAGCAGGAGGGAAAAAAAAAGGATAATAATAAGAAAATCTTCAAACATAACTTATTAAAGGAACTTACATAGTAATTACCTTTAGCTAAAAGAAAAGGCACAAGTAATTTGATGTTAAAATATCAACTTCCAAGCACTACTGCAGAACCAATGTTCTCCTTCCACCTGAAGTTAGCTGGAATTGTGCATATGGAAGCTTCTACTTTTATTGCTGAATCTGAAACAGAGCTTTCTGTTCTCTTCATAGGCTGCCTGTACTCTGTAACATAGTCTGTTATGGGTCATGATAACAAGTATGATAAAGAAAACAGAATTTGGCCTAAAGACTCAGAATCCTGAGATCATTAGGAGGCTTTCCTGGTCAGGTTATTCTGCCCTGGGGTGTTTCCACAACTCTGCCTGTGACCCAAGACTACATTTCAGCCCAGCCCATGGCCATCATTCCATGATAGGGGGCGGGCACAGCAGAGCCCCTGGTAGTGGAATGGGAGCTGGCTTGTGAGGTCCTGCCTTGCTCACTCTGTGTACAACCCAAAGGTTATGCTTCAGCTCACCAGTAAATGAAAAAAAAAAAATGTAACCTGTTTTTGTATAGGCAATATGCTGAGTAAACTGATTACTTGCATAAGATTTCACCTACTGTGTACATAAGACAAGTTAAGGTAGTTAATGCCTCACACAGCTCTTCAGAGGGATGTAAAAGCCAGGTAAATTGAGTTTCTAAGTTTAAGACATTTTTTTCACTTTTCATTATGCATACGTTATTCTAGTGAGACCAGAATTTCAAGGAATTCTGAGTAACTGATCTTCTCAAAGTCTAAATCAGTTACATGCAGAAAGAGAAATGAGCATGTCCTCTGTAAGCAGTGCTGATTTATTTGGAATTCAAACTAAATTGGTTATGAAAGTCAGAAATACGTTAATGAAGATTAACAACAGAGCCCTAAGGATCCTGAATAACTGAACTGGAAATATGAGAATGATTGATGCAGCAATGGTAACAAAAGCCCTTCTGAGAAAAGAAAACTCCCAGTGTTATTATGGAGAATGAGAAGGGCGGTGAACCACATACCGAACACCAGAGTCCCCACGTTACTTGTTAGGAAGGAACTGGAGGCAGCTAATTTCAAACAATGACAAGCCCATTCACTGCCATATTGTAATAATGACTTGGATGCTATTCTTTTTTGGAAAACCTTCAAAAATTATGGATTCTCATTATTTCAGAATTTTGCTTTTCTGTAAGAAAATAATATTTTTTTCTTCCTTGTACAATGCACCATAGTATACAATGAATAAGAAAGTAATAAATAACATTTTTCTACTACAGAAAATAAAATTTTCTGTACTGCTGTGTTAGAAACAGTCAGTATAAACTGTTTTTTTTTTCCTAGTCCATTTCAAGGCAATGAACTGAGTACAAGTTTCAGTGTATTTTTTTGTGCTTAAGATGAGAAAAGAATGTTCTGCATCTAAGAATATAAACGAGGAAGTTCAAAACTGAAACTCTTACTCATCCAGGTCATTAATGAAGGCGTTAAGCAAGACCAGACCCAGTATCAACCCCTGGAGAACACTGCTAGCTACAAGCCTCCAACTAGACCTTGTGCCACTGACCGCAACCCTCTGAGATCTGCCAGTCAGCCAGTTCTCAATCCATCTCACTGTCCACTCATTTACATTCATCCACACTTCCTATGCTTACCTTTGAGGGTTTTCATAGGAGACAGTGTCAATAGCCCCGTCCTATTACTATGCTCCCTGATAAAGAGTCCCTCTCCAGCTTCCTTGTAGGCCCCCTTTAGATGGCCATAACATCTTCCCAGTAAAAAAGTCTCTCCCTATGTTTATTATAATCCCGTTTAAGTATTCAGAGGCTGCAGTAAGATCTCCATGGAGCCTTCTCTTCTCCAGTCTAAGCAACCCCATCTCCCTCAGACTTTCTTCATAGAAGAGGTGATACAGCCATCTGATTATCCTCGTGGCCTTCCTCAGGACGTGCTACAACAGGTCCACGTTTTCCTTGTGCTGAGGGCTCCAGAGCTGGATGCAGTATTCCAGGAGGTGTCATAAAGATGGAGTGGAGGGGGAGGATCACTGCTTGTCACACTTCTTTTTATGCAGCCAGCATACAAACTGCAATATTGTGGTTGCTCTGGTTTCTCCAATTTTTGTATTTTTTGGGGGTATTTCAGTCTCATGTGAGATTTCTGGTTACTTCTTGGGTACTGGATGAAAATGCATGATAAACTGCAATTTCTGAAATAACCTGGCTTACACATCACTAAAGGAGATACAAGACAAACTCTTTGAAAAGGGCTTCACAATGATTGTATTTTAAAAAACATTTTGATATTTTAACAGGAAAATAATAGTTCTCCTATATAAAATTAAACTCATCTTGCAACAGTGAAAATTCTAAGAGATAGAAATATCCCCATCTGGAAATGTGAAATAAAAAAAAAAAAAAAGCTCAACACCAGTCTGAAACTGAACTGCATATTTTTTAGAGAAATGAGATAGAATCTTTTAAAATCATCTTACAAATTTTTACATATATTTTTTCTGGCACCAGAAAAAAAAAATCAGAGATTTAATTTTTTGAAATAAATATAGCTGACTATGAGCAAAAGGTATTTTCTATTAAAGAGTTACATTTCTCTTCAAAATAATTTTATGCACTAAGAACAACAAAAAAAAAAAGACATTTAATTAGCAACACTACGTATAGAAATGTGTCTCACTCCAATTCATAGGAAGGAGAGTGGTGAGGAGAAAAAAAAAAAGTAAGCATAAGGGAAAGAGGGGTGGGGGTGAAGGGGGAGTTAAATGTTACACCATTGCTACAAAAGATTTCTTGGGCTTGGTTACAAATGTTGGCCTGATCGGTCGGACTTGTCCATCATCGGTTGGAATGGTTACAAAGTACATTGAGGAAACCACACCTTGTAGAAGTTGAATAAAACGTGGAATCATACAAGGAACAAACATAGGGGTTGCAACAGCACAAAGTAGATAAAATAGGATACATTTCACCCATGGGCCACCTGGAAGCCAGGAAAAGAGGTCAAAGTCTAGGTTTTTCCAGGCTTGGACAGGAACATGGGCTATTTTCCATATCCCCCAGGCAATTTGTTTAACAGCTTTACCATTATCATCAATCTTAGACAACAATTAGAGTCATTCAATTTGCCACAGACACCACCCGGTGACTCTTCAGGAATGGTGACATGAATATGACATAACGAATAGAAGGGAGAAAGTGAAAAGAGACAATCATACATTTAACAATAACTATTCCAACTAATAAAAAGAAATAACCAAAACAAAAGCATACCTGGTCCAATTTGACAATAAGTGGACTTGACATGTAATGTTTTCAAAGATGATTTAGTGTTTTGCCAGGACCGTAGATGGAGCAAATATGTTTTATAATATCATAGAGATTCTTTGTCCTGTTTTTGTTAGCAAAACTGAACACTCCATTGAAGCAGAGTGAGGGCATTACTGTTCCACACTGCAACACTGCATGTTGCTGCCAGGTTAAATTTCAACAGAATTTTCCATTTGAGCGTCTCCAAAGCAATTCAAATGCTGATATATATATATACTAATTTGGCAAGTTCAAGTATTGTTATAGTCTATAGAACTTTCATGGGATAGTGTTTGTAGGATACCCCACAACATAAACCATAAGAGGGGAAATCCCAGAAACATACACGTCTCTTATCAGTCTCTTATCAAAACTTAGAGACTCTCCAACAGCCATGTTTTGAATGGAACTGGTGTTACAATAAACAACTCTCTGACACTGAAAAACATCAGAAACATCGTATTGCAAAGGGCTTTATGATGGGTTTCTTTTGTGACCACATCTAACAGACATTAGATGGGTCCTTTGGTTCACTTCCCAATTTGTTAGGAAGTTGGAAGCACCATGGAGGAGTTACATGCAAATCGTAATCGGTTTGATAAAAAAGGGGTGGAAGAAGGGATAAAAGGAATGGTATAACTGTGCAGGGAGTGCCAGTAAGCCAAGATGACCTGTAAAAACTCTGAACCCAGGTGTGAAGCTTAACACATCTAGGAACTGACATCACCACCCACACCCACAACAACCCAAAACATAATACTATTGCAACCAAAATACGTAATGTAATCAAGAGGTATATTCAGCATTCTAGTGTGGTCATATCTTCAATTTTCCTGACACAAAATAGAAATGATTAAAGTCAACTGTTGGTCTTTTTGTGTTCAGTGGGGATCTTCTGTAAAATAAAACAAGATGCCGATTTGCTCTTTTTGGGCTTTGTTAATATAGTTTAAAAATGAGGGAACAATCCAGCAAATGTTGATTTTATATTCCTTTGCTGGGTGTCCTTAGCCTTCCAAGCATATTTATTAAGGTTAGGGGAACTGGCCCCACATTAGCCGAGTCAACAGACACAGGCTGGCCAGGGAGATAAGAAGGATTCCCTAGCTTATCTGCAACTGGATCGTGACTCACAAGGGTAATGGGCAAGAGTGGTGAGGCCTTGGGTCAGAAGGCATTAAATCGAGGATTGTTTCCCTTTGTTGTGAGCTTTCTAATGCATCCACCCTTTGCCCCCCTCTGCTCACGTGAGAGGGGCGAAGGCATCAGTTTTACGATGGCTTGGGTAGCTGTTCAGGTTCCTCAGGAGAGGCAGTAGGACTTAAGACTTCATTTTTCTCAAGCTTCCTGAATTTTGTTCTGGCCACCCATTAACTAACTTTTCCAACTTGTCTGTGGGTAATCCATCCATCAGTTTTCACAGAATGCCCTTCTGCCAGCCCAGAGTCCAGAGACAATTACATTTATGATCTATATTTTTCCCACTTGGTTTCACTGAAAACAATACCCTTTTAGTTTCATTGAGCTTTGGGCTAGGTGGCCTGGGGGCAAGCCTGGCCGCTGCAAGCCTCACTCCCCTTGGCTCAAATTTACTGGTGGAAGAAACCATTGGTCCATGTTTTCTCCCACAGTTAACTAACTCTTGAGCAACCTTCCCCCACGTCCACACTTTGCATCCTGACTGCAGATTACAGGTTACAGTTCCTTCTAATGCTGCCCGGGCTACTTCTTCCTGAGTCACAGCCTGTATTTTTCCTTGAAATTGTATACCTATAGGTTTTAATGATTCTGGAAGCCCCCTAATTAAAGGGGTCATCCTCTCAGGATCAACAGGCAACATCATGGGTGATTCATGGTGCTGCTACAGTTTTCTGTCATACATCATTTGGAGACAGGCAGCCTTTTGAACACTTTCTACTAATTGACTGGCTGTTCCAGTAATGTCAAGAGGGTCTCCCCTTTCTAAAGGGTTGAGACCACCTGCCCAATAGGCAGCCCTCTGTGTTAAGGACCAGGGAGCACAACTGTTGCCAGTAGTTAAAAATACTCCTGGTCCCCAGTATCCTTCAGCTTCCTTTTCAGTTAACAGTATTTGGTCTCCACCAGTGAGACTGACCCTCCATACATACTCTGTCTCTGATTCCTTTGGAGAGTGGCCAAAATCTCTCTTCAATTTTGCTAATTCAGTGGCTGAGAAGGGAATTTCTTTAACGTTCATTTGAGGGTCTAGATCCTCACTGTTATCAAATGTGTATTCAGTTTTTATCAAAGGACACAATGGGACTATTGGGGTTTCTAATTTATCTAGCCTTTCCTTTATTCCTTCCAATTCTTCCTGAGGATAAGTTTTTTCTTGAGGTACACTATGGGTAACAGTGTCACTGGTATCCTTACACATTAACAGTTCCTTTAAGGCCATTTGCAACAAAGCTGTACCACGTCTCTCACTTTCTAATTGCCCCTCAAGGTTTACTATACGATTCTGCAGAGTTTTTACCAATTCCTGCATTACTTTAAGTGATTCCTGAAATGCTTGTATAGTTTGGGTTTCTGCTGAATGCTTTCATCTTGGAACTCCACGGCAGCTTTTAGAGCAGCCCCGAGTATTGCACAAATAAACAATTTTCCTTTTCTGGCTTGGGTACAAGCCTCGTTTTGTAGGAGACTAATACGGTCTGAAACACTCTGCAAGTTTTACCAATTCTGTCGTGCCCGGCCCACCCTTGTTAACAAGGGCCGAGCACCATGCTTTCCTAAGAGGTCAAATAACGCATCTTCACTTTTCATAGTGACTACTCTGTCATTCATCTCTCCAATATGCAGAACGATCTACACAGAGAGAGGAGGGAGTACCCGTATTCAAAAGCTCAAGTAACTCCTTACCTCCCTAGGGAGGCACACCCTTAGCAAACAAATGCAAATACTCAAATCACTCCTCCTTTTAGACAAAGAGGCTCAATCAACACCTTATAAGTTTCAATACATGATCTTCTTGGAGAGGTACACACCTTCACATCAAAATATATCACTCCTCACTTCCCCAAGAGGCACACACGGGAAATGGTTCAAGCAATATAAGTTTCAATATGAGGACTAATCTTCTTGGAGAGGTACACACGTTCAAGTAAAAAAATATCACTTCTCTCAACTCCAAGATGTTGGAAATATCCAAATAATTGATCAGGACAGTATCTCTGATAAAAGCAGATTTTATTCGCAATTGCAATGGCGGGCGTCCTGCAAGCAGGCGCGCCGCAGAAAGCAGTGTTACATCTTTTATGCCCTATTGCCCGACGCTTGTCTTTTCCTCCCCTGGTTCCTCATTGGCTGAGTACTTCAGGTTCACAGTCTTCCCGACGTTCAACTAAACATACAGATACTGGTTGAACATAAATTGTTGCTAGCTAAACATGTATATTGCTAATTAATTAACTTCTAACACTTGCTTACTCAGCACTCGGTCATTATTTCTGGACACCTGCTCATCCTTGGATAGAGATAAGTGTGGTAGGAGGATAGAGGGGGGCATCCTGATGCTGCCTGTTGTATCCCAACCTATTCACAGAGTGAAGCAGTTTGGCCTTGTGTGGAGGCCCTGGCTTCTTTGATGTTTGACAAGTCTGTTTTTCTTTTGCTGAGGGTCTCTTATCCAAACAGAACAGCCTTACAGCATGCTTTCTAGTCCATAATACTACTCCCATACTATTCACAACTATTACAGTTTTACAAGTGAGAATTAATCACATATGTTACTGAAATATATGGTATTTCTACTTTTTCAAATGAGCTGTTTCTAAGGGCAAGTTACAAAATACATTGTGCTCGACTTCTTTAGATCAATTCCCCTTTTTTGATATCTAATGCAGAAACAACATTTAATTCCTACAAAGAGGCACACACAGAAAAAGGTTCAAATTTCATGCTTAAGTTTCAATATGTGGAGTGGTCTTTCTGGAGAGGTGTTCACATCTAAGTTATCAAAAATATCACTCCTTGCAGCTCCAGAATGTGCACACATTAACTATATCTGGAAGAGTAACATTCTCAGTGTTGGGTATCCTGCTCGACTACACCATAAAAAAATGTCTCACTCCAATTTATAGGAGGGAGAGGATGTTCTTTTAATATATGTGTACCCAATAGCAAGATTAAGACACAACGGGTCAAATGTTAGCCCGACCAGTTTACTGCAAAACCTAGTTGCTTAGGGAGAAGGGGAAGGGAAGGTGGGCGATAGAAAAGGGGTAGGAAAAAGCAAGGAGTCCTTTTAGAAAGCAAGAGGGAGATAGTCACCACCATGGGTCCAGTGTTATTCCTAGTGCCTCCGTTGATCTCAGTAACTCGTCCAGTCACCGCAGGGGATGGGAGAAAGCCAGGAAGCTTTGCAGCAAGCAGGCCCTGGGGGTTCTTTCCACCATCAAAGGTTTCTTTTCTTTTGGGAGTTCTTCTCCCCCAAAGGTTTCGTTTCTCTGGGAGTTCTTCTCCTTCCTTAAAGTTCTGAGTTTAGTGGAGACCTTTTATCCCCCATTTCACAGTTTTTTCTTCTTCTTCTTTTCTCTCTGTTAGTGTGACACACCTGGCCCAAAAGATAAGCCAGCAGGAAGTGGTGTCTTCGTTGCCATGCACAAGCATTATTACCTTTTGCAGTGGTCAGCTCCTTCAAGCTGCACCCCCGAAAAAGTCAGCTTGTCCTGCTTCTGCTCATCTTTACAATCACAAACAGAAGCACCCTGGCATGGTGACACCTGTGACACCCGCTGCTCACCCCCCTAGATAATTCGCAATTTTCAGTTAGAGTCTTATCACCAAAAAGGCCTCAGGAAGCAAGATTTGAGGCAAAAGAAAGAAACAGTTCTTGTCTTCCACAAAGTGACAATTTTCTTTTAGTTTTGAACCACTGTTACAGAACTTCTGGCAATATGAGACAGCCTGAAGTAAAACATCTTTCTTCTGATGTTAAAAACTACCAATATTTATTTTTTTTACCAGCATTTATTTCTTTGATTCTATTTTGATAAGAAGCTTCTATATTCAGGAAGTCCTTGTGTTTTCTGCTGAAAATATGTTTTAAATAATTTGAATAACTTTGATTGTGAATGATTGTGGGAGAAACAGCAGAGATTTTCTGAGTGCTTGAGGCATTTCTAATTACTCTAAATATTGGTCCCTTCAGACATGCATAATAAAATATCCCAGATGCAGATGGAATTGAAGTAGTAACTTAAAATAAAATTAAATTTGTTAAACTTGCTCTATTTTATGAGAACTATATGTTACATAAGCCACCATCTTCATTTCGCATTTCACATCTGAGCCCAATTTCAAGCACAGCAGTACTAGACAATATTTTAGCCAGAAAAATGCATTGAAGCAGTATCAATATTTTGCCTCCATTTTTGAATTTCATTTTCATCAGAATCCAAAGCATAAATAAAGTCATGGAATGAACCTGAGCTGAACTAAACTTCTTAAGCAAAGGTAAAAGAGAATGAAAAAAACCAGAAGTTTCAGCCAAGAGAGGGTGGATCTTCACAATAAATTACCAAACAAATGAACAAAAGTCGAATCCAAGAAGATGTACAGTTCAATTGCTTCCAGATTAACTGGTAACATAAAGTTAATCATGGCACCAACCACTTCCCAGTATCTTATTATAACGATTTTGAAGACAGAACAAATCTTCTGAAACTAGATATTTCAAAATATTAAGATATTAAAACAGGTTTGACTTCTAAAAATTTGCACTTAAAAATCTACTTCTGAATGTTTAGGGTACTTCTCCCTATATTTTCAAGCTGTTCCCATCCGCTTCTGAGAATTAAAAGTATTCTAAAAGATGAGGTAGAAAACTTCAAAAACTGCGATTCTTTGCAAGACTGACTAAAGCCACAATTTATGTCACTGGACAACACCAAACCCTGGGGCAAAAAAGAGGAGACAAATCTGACTGCAGCAAGACTTATAACTGTATGATTCAGTATAAATAAGTAGTTCTTGATTATTATTCTTCAAAATTAACACATAATGTAAATCTTGCTGTCCAGAAGGTTACTTGAAAGACAGTGTACATTTTATTGTAGGTTGAAATTTTATTCTTGCATTTATATCAATCATACCCAAATATTCATGTTAAATGCCACCTTTCTTCAGCATTTTTTATTCGAATAGATAATGGCCACCCAATCATGTGGTTCAGTTACACAGATGTTCATTTCAGTTGCTCATTTGTATTATTGTAGAAATCCATAGTTATTTCACTGCTTTGTATAACTGTGTAGCTATTTTATATCCATCTATCTCATTGACTGCCACTCAATATTCTGGTTCCTTTGCCCTTAGATCTGCCTCATCACTATCAATTTTCATGTCGGAATATACATATGATTTATATTTTCCTTAGCTATATTTTATCATTTTTTGTCCTAGTGTTTGCAATTATTCAGTCTGTTGTTGAAATGAGTACCAGTAACTATACTTAATTCTGTAAGTTTTCTTGAAAGCAAACAAACAAAACTCAGTGTGCACTGTTTTGAGCTCGTCTTTGAAAATCTCGCTAGACCACTTCAAACATCAACCTTGCATGTGATACTTAGGCTCCTTCAGAAAGAAGAAAACACTGCACCAGTAGATGGATAAGAGAAGCACTCATCATAGTGATTCACCCGTAGTTATCTTACCTTCTCATCAGTAATGTAAGTATTCAAAGGACTTTCGTCTCATAACTTTTCTTTTAAAGTCTAAGAAAGTCTTTGCAGCCCAGGATGAACAGGAAAGAGTTGTTCTTTGTAGTAGCACCTTTTACAAAATTGGTATCACTATTTAAAACACACCTTGTCACATTCCTTCCTTATTTACCTGACTCTGCATTCATATTGAGTACAAAATATTGCCTCCTGAGAAGTTCTGTGCAGAAAAACATACGTATTTTCCAGTGTCTGACAGAGAATTCATGTCTTTCTCATTAGAGCTCTAGTAAATAATTAAGTATGTAGTACCTGTTTTTGAAAAAATTCTGTGTACCAGTTCAGAGGAAAAGACTGATAGCTCCCGAGACTTCAGGTTGCAAATCTTATAAAGAAAATGCATCCACAGGAAATGTGCATGATCAAACCATGAGAAAGGCTTGAAAGAAGACCTGTTCAGTGAAGTTAAATGGCTGAACGTATACCAGGGAGACAGGGTAGAAAAACTGAGAGGGGTGTTTGGCTGAACTACAGTTTTGAACTGGGACAAAATGTGCAAGAGAGCTATTGGAAGGCAGTGAAGAAACTGTATCACTGAAGTTTATTTTTTGAGACCACAGGCACTGTTTATGTGTTGAGTAAAAGTCTCTTTAGATAAATACTTAGAAAACTGAACATGGTGTTAGAACTTGAGTAAGAAAAACAGATAATTCTCAGAAGTTTCTGCTGCCAAGAATAGATATAAATCATAAGCATAGACAGAATAGTTATTTTTAAATAACTATACTTAAATATGTAGCTTTTACAGCTACATATGAAGGTTTTTCTACGAACATACATGTACTGAAAGGACCATAGTTATACATGCAAATTTTATGTTGTGTATACATAGCTGTTACTTATATTTCTATTTTAAATGGAAAATCCTGTATTCTTACTTTAGTCATTTACTGCATGGTGATCTTTGCACAGATACTTCTGTGTAAGAAGCTTCTGACAGAGGACCAAACTGGTCATTCAGTCAGGCTGGGTGATGAAGGGAGAGCAAAGTGTTATATAGAATGAATACGAAATTTAAAATATTGCAGCACTGTGTCTTAAATTATCCCATTTTCTATCATTTGAAAATTATAAAGCAAGCTCACCTTCAGGCTTTGCTTTAGCTTTAAAGACACAAGAAAACTACAGCAGACCTATTTCAAAGCTATGGGAAAATGAGTATCATTACTGTATAATGTATTATTTAATAGCTGTCCAGTAATGATCCAGTAACATTCTCAAGACTGGCATAGCTATTTTCATATTTATGAAATTCATCTTGAAGAACATTTTCTGAATTATTCTGAATTCATGAAAGGGGGTTCACAGGTTCAGAAATGGGTTTTTATTGACCCACAGATTCTGAGATGAGGATTTTCATCATGGACATCAATCACTTCCTTAACAAAATAGATTATATTAGTTGAGTCTACTTTTTCCATTTTTATTCATAGACTGTATATTCCGTTGTCTTGTAAAATAGCCTATTTCTGTCCTACTGAAGAAGGAAGTTCTAGAGAAACTGAGAAATAAGACCTCCTTTGCTCCTGTATTTGTTGCAGAGTAGAAGGTGAGGGGTTGAAAAGCAAGGCAGGGCATTTAGGACCAATTGTATCAGATTCTCTATATAAATTATCTTCTTTACTAGGGTGCAGTATCGTTGGTTTTCTTCATTGTTTGTTTTTTTTCCAAGTGAAATGTCAATATCCCATATCTAAAAAATTAAGAATTTTCTAGTCTTCAACACTGAAGACTACACAAAGTAGTAGACTTTGTGTACTACACAAAGAAATATGCACAATCGTTTGTTACCGAATTCTGGCGACCCTTTTCATATTACCCTTGCACGCAGAGAACCAATACCCAGTTCTGACCAGCTTACTGCACAAGCACATCAATATGATGAACAGCAAAATGGCGTTTATTGGTAAAAGTTACAGAATTATATAGTATTTCTTATCTTTTTACTAGACTGTTCCAGAAGCTCATGCAGGCTTCTGGCCAATCATATTGAATCTCCCGCTTCTGACCTCTTACTTCCAAACGGTCATATATGGGGTTGTTAAACACCTTGTTATGAAAACAAAGAAGGACAGCCTCTCCTTCTTATGACACGGGTTCAAGTAAAGTAGGTGAACCAATAGAAAGCAAATGGGGAAGGGCCTTCCGCGTTACAGCCCGAGTGCTCCATAACACGCCTAATACACAACAATTGTTGCTACAAAATAATATAATTTAAATGCACACAAAACAAAAACGTCTGGAATAAATTAATTTTAGGTACAATATAGAATTTAAACATTCCAAATGTGCACTTTTCAAAAAAATCTGTTTTAAGACTGGGTTTAAGAATAACAATTGTATAATTATTGTAGTTAGGTTAAAATGCTAAATTAATGTTATTTTGCAACAATAAACAATTTTGAAACAACAGAATATTATAACCTTTCCTTTTTTTCATGCACACAGATATCTGAGCATTTCTCAAGATTATGCTGTACCATCATCTCTCACCTACTCACTGGATGAAATTGAGTGTATGGTATATGGAATTGGGTGAAAGGGACCAATTAATGTATTTCAGAGCCTGGAGTAGGGCTGTACATTTTTTCATGACTTGTGAAGCATGACCTAAAGAGGAAGGCACAGTACTCCATCTACTGATGATCCAGAAAGCAGCAAACGATATAGTTTAAAGTTTTGTAATTATCTGCCTTGATAACACTGTCCTATGGTATCATATCTTATCTTAAAGAAATTAGAGAAAGTAATTAATCTCTAATTTTATCAGTAGATCATGTGTCTATCTGATATAAAGACATAATTATATTCAAGAGAGACGGAGAGAAATAAAAAGAACATGGCCTGTGAAATGATTAATTTTGTGTCCTGGACTCAATTAATCCTAGGATAACTGCAATTCTCTGAAATTACATTTAATGCCATGATGCACTGTAACAAAGGAGCTAGTGGGAGTAAAAAAACAGTACTGAATATGAAAAATTGGTAAAATGTGTACTTCACCATTAAAGCTCATAATAACCTTTGAATGACATTTGACTTCATCATTAACAAGACTGCATAGACAGTGCTGTTTCTGTGCTGGTCTCAGAGCAAAATACAAAAGAAGGATAAATAATTCATGGTAAAATGTGTCATATACATAATAAAGATGAGAATCCTTGGTTCCTACATTTTCTGGTTAACGTTCAGTGACCTATGCTGGAATCCTCTTACATAGTACAGGAATGTGGTGATGAGAAGCAAACAGAAAGCTTACCAAGAATGTACCAATTAGATTTTTAAATGCACACTATCATCTTCCTTAGTGTACACTTCTACCCTCAAACTATGGTTCTAAAAGTGTAGCCATCAAGTCTGAACGCGCTAATGAGATGCAGAAGTGCTGTTATGGGAACATTAATGCCAATATCAGTATTAAGTGCACCCTGTACCTAAATATTCACTAGATGTCTCCAGAAGCCTAAGCATGCTGACTATGCTAAATGCCCTATAATTAATATAACTAATGAGCACCCATTCCTCCATCTCTAAAGCTGTCTCCCAAAGTCTTATTCTGCATAATGTATTGAATAAACGCACAGAAATAATTTACTTGAGTCAAGTAGATGGAAGAACAGAGATGTGGAGAATGAAGGTAAGAATAAAAGTAGCAGAACAATAATGAGGAAGAATACAATAAACAATATACTGATGTTCTAGTGTGCCCCACAGTGGGCCTCTAATACAGCTAGAATGGGTTGAAGAACAGATAAATAAGATAGCTCTGATAGCACTTGCTTAGATATATGAGGCTTAGGTTGATAGTTAAAAATTCCTTTCCTACATAATTAAAAATAGTAGAGTTGATAGGTAAAACACCTACTTGCAGAATATCTGTTTTTCCACATTAAACTTTTCCTGGTAAGTGTTCTCTTTGTGAAAATCAACACTTGATGGAAGAGAGTTTTTCAGTCAAGCAGAATTTTTCCTGACCTCTGAAAAACAGAGGTTGCTTTGTATGCTACCACTGAACCCATGGCTGGAATGTATCTATGAATGTTCATGAATTGCATGGCTGTTTTGTTGATGGCCAGACTGACTTTGAACACCATTCATGACATTGCTCCTAAGTAAATTAATATAAAATGGAGATGTAATTTTAGAAAAGGCACCTGACATTTGCTGTCAATAACTGAACCTCACATCAGGAAATGAAACTGTTGGAAGTTGTTGTACACTGAAGAGTGCCTACAAGAATACAGAACTCTGAACTAAACTCTCTTTATCAGTCAGGTCATACCTATTTAACTAACTAATAAAATGCTTCTATAATATGTAAGTAAAAGTTCAAAATAATTGAGTGTACCCTCGGGATTCATAATATATTAATGTGAAGAAAAAAATAACTAGTTAGTTCACCAAGGCAGAGCTTTTAAAAAAAAAAGAAAAAGAAAGAAAAAAGTATTAATTCTGGAGTGCTGTAAATTCAACATTTATCATCTTTATTTAGGAGAAGATTACCACCTCTTTATTCATATGCAGTGCTCTTTATGTATTAGTAATAGCTATAATGTTGTAGCAGACAAAATGCATAACTATTATTCTCTGTATAAAGTCCACTATGTGATCCATACTTGCTTTATAAAAGCAACATCTTTTGTAACTCATGTGAGTAGGTTTATATATTATGATTTGTTAACCATATCTAATTTTACAAGTACATATTTAAAAATATATATACTTTTTGCATTTTCTGTTTTCAAGACTGAACACCCTTATCAGTGATACTTGTATATACTGAAGATTAGGTATATATACATCAGGCAATGGATATGTAAGTTTCTATAAATTCTCCTGTTGTGAGATGCATTTGTTTTAATTGCTTTTGTTTAAAGATAAAGCAACATATTTTTAATGCTAAAAGGTGTTTTTTCAAAATACCCAAGGTTCATAGCCATTTCCGCTACCTATCTGCTAGCTAGCTTGACTTGTGTCAAGCAAACTACTACACTAGAAAATGGTTAATCTTTCCAGTCAGACTCATAACTATTAAAAAAAATTAATGCTGATTCCTTATTAAGCCTGACTGTGATCTGATGCACAACATAGGATCAAAGAATCATAAGATCATAGAATCATGGAACGGCTTGGGTTGGAAGGGACCTCAAGGATCACCAAATTCCAACCCCCCTGCCACAGGCGCGGTTGCTAACTGCTAGATCAGATTGCCCAGGGCCCTATCCAACCTGGCCTTAAACACCTCCAGAGATGGGGCATCCACAACCTCTCTGGGAAACCTATTCTAGCACCTGACCACTCTCTCAGTGAAAAACTTCCCCCTGACATCTAATCTGAATCTCCCTTCCTTTAGTATAAAACCACTATCACTATCTACCCATATGAAAAGCTGATTTCCCTCATGTTTATAAACATCCTTTAAATGCTGGAAGGCTGCAGTGAGGTCTCCCCACAGCCTTCTCTTTTCCAGGCTAAGCAAACCCAGTTCCTTCAGCCCATCTTCATTGGAGAGGTGCTCCTGCTCCTGAATCATTCTTGTGGCCCTCCTCTGGATTCTCTCCAAGTGCTCCACATTTTTCCTGTGTTGGGGGCCCCACGGTTAGCCCCATTGTCCTTCCAGGCTGCAAGTGCACACTGCTGGCTCATGTGGATGTGGTGGGGGACAATGTCAAAGGTCTTGAAGAAGTCCAGGCAGACGACATCAGTTGCCTTCCCTTTTTCCACAGATGCTGACAGCAGTCAAATATCAATCAATGATTATTTAGATTTTTTTTTGCCTTTGTTCTGCTTTTTTTTTTTTTTTAATATAAAGCAATTTCAGTATTTGGTATGTCTCAATGTTGTTAGTCAAGTATATATTAAACACAAAGGGTATATCTTACAGAGCAGAGAAAACATCTTGTGGTCTGCTATGCTGATAGGACAGGAAAGGTAGGAAAGGTTGTTTCCCAGTAATGACATTTTAAGAGACACTGAATTGCAAAACAGTCCTGGGTCACCAGAAGATATAATTTAGGATTTCAAAGGCAAAGTCTAGTAAAGAGTATATGAATATACAATGGATGAAAGATTTTTTGGGTGCGTGATTTTTTAAATTTGAATTTCTCCTTCTACTATAATGATGTCAAAAAATCATATTTTTCATTTAAACCAATAAATCATATACAGTGTGCTCCATATATTATTGCTTTTCAGCATTAAGGGTTTTCTCCTTGCTGAGTAATAATAAACTAATTAAAATTCTCATGTAAATGATTTCTGATTTCTTTGCCATGAGGAATTCCAACCGCAAGATTATGGGCAAGATACTGTCATTCACTGTGTCTTTTTCAATGCTTAATCCTTACTTTTTAATGCCTGGCGGTAAATGGATTTTGCTTTCGTTGAAATTTCATTTAACAGTATGGCTTTTCTGATGAGACCCAATTAACTAATTGTTGTTTAATAATGTACTAGTGCTGCTCTATTAGTAGCACCATTCTAGTTCACGGAAAAGCTGAAGTTCAGAAAATTCATTTCAAGTTATTAAAATGTGCGCAAAAAAATAAAAGTTTGAAATCTTTCCATCTTGTCTTCCAAATTAATGGCTAATATTAGTCTTAAAGCAATAGTTATGAAAACAAAAGAATCTGTTCTCTTGGAGGGGAAAAAAGAAAAAAAAAGGAAATTTGATGTCTCGTATGAAACATTTTCCTGAGATATCACTGTTTATAGCATCTAGCAGGTAATTTTTAATGATTTGCTATTGTAAATAAATTAAACAATTCTAACTATACAATGGAGAATATTTGTTTTTGCTTTTTTCACCATCTTTCTTAATGAGATTATTCCCAAGCCTTTGATAAATTCAAATAAAATGCTATTCCTGCTGCAAAGAGATAGTTATAGATAAAAGACATTGCCTGTGAACTGGTGGATAGGCCATTTTCCTGACTACCCTAATTAGCTTTGCGTAATTTGGCACATTACTTCCTGAAATAATGATTTAATCTAATTAAGATTCTTTCACAAGATATCTTTAAAATGAATTAATTAAGAACTTTGTCTCCAAAGCCCAGAAAATAATATCACCAAGAATAATATTGGCATCTTTCGCAAGAGTAGCATTTTAGTTTCCCTATGAACTGACTCCACTTCTAACCTTTGAGTAGTTAAGAAATGAGGTGAAATACATCCCCTGATGGCCCATTTCCCTTCCTGTTAATTTCTTCTATACATGGTTTGCAGTGAACAACTTGTGTAGCTCTCAATTGTGAAAATAGAACTTGGTCTAGCCTATCTTATAAAATACTATGAACACTAATAAAATCCACATACAAATGAGAGAATAAATGATTATTTGATATTTGATATTGCTGATGAAATCTAGCTCTTTGAGAGTGGCAGGGAAGTGGTAAATTACCATTGCTGTCCTGTAGTGATGTGGTACCATTGTGGCTAGGCTGTGCATTTTTGTTGTTTTGTTCATTTCTTTGTCTCCCAGTAGTACTATCAAGTGGCTTGCAATGACAGAATAATATTTCATAACTTGGATGTATTCTCTATCTACTAAGAGAAGCTCAGAATGGCAGAATGAAGGATGATACCTTGTTGAAGTCATTGGACAGTGTGCATTCAGTAATTGCTACCTGTTGTTCAAGAAAATCTTCACTGATGTATTGAGGTCAAATTCATCTGACTGGGTGAAGACCTGGATAAGAATACATGGCTTTTAAAAATGGTAATATTAGGTGCAAAGTCTCTCTTACTTAGATCTTCAGCCTCAGATTAAAGCTGAATATATCCTCTCGTGTACTATTCCAGAACCAAAGCTCAATGAAATTCAATGGAAGCAAAACTTTCAACAAACTCTGAATTATGTTAAGGAGTAGAGAAGGACAATTTTTAGAAGCTTAGACCATATTATTTTATTCAGGTAACTGAATAGCTTAAGTATGAATTGGTAATGTGGAGCAGGAATTTTTTCAGTTGCTCTACTTCCATTACTGTAACCATCCCCACAGGGCATTTACCACCATCCAAGAGTCAGTACACAGAGAAAACACTGGCCACTTTTCTTATTCAGCAGTTTCTAATACCAGCAGGATGGTTTTCTCTTCTGCAAATTGGTTTGATTCACCTTCTCTTATTCCTTCATCCTCCTCTTCTCACCCAGGCTAGTTACAATAGCTCTTGAGAATTTTGAATATCCTTGATATGTTCAAACCAGAATGCTCCTCTTGCTATGTCTTCTGAATGGGTTTCAGGATTTATTTAAGGTTAAACAATTATTTAATAATATCACTGAGAGACCTGCCCCAAGACTGATTAGTAATGAATGTCAGAGCGTGTGGGATATTATGGGCAGGTAGTTAGGACACTGAGCACTTCCAGTGCTTTGGAATTTCACCCCTGAACAAGTGCAGAATCCTGAAAAACTGGTAAAATATTTGAAAAAGCATGCTGTCACACTGGCAATTTCAGAGACACAAGTCACTGCAGAGTAGCGGAGCTTAGCCCACCCCTACCAAGCCCAGTTATGCACTGTTCAAGGAGAAGAGGAGGAAGATCTCAGGGCTCAGACAGGAACTATCAGTGAACAGGGCATATTGCTTCTTGTTTTCTAGTAATTTATTATACAGTGGGGCTTCTTCAGCACATCACCTCCTCTTCTGGTGATTTTTACCTTCTGGCCAGTCCATAATCAGTTCCAAGATTCCTGGGTATTATTGTCTTGTTTGTTTGGAGTATAGCAGGCCTCAGACTCTCAGCTCCAAAACCCTAGGGGACAACCTAGAGTCTCTCCTGGTGCTTTCTGTCAGAAGCTCCAGGTGCAGCCATCCTCCCCAGCAGCAGTGTAGACCATGTTTTTAACATCTTCTTGTGCTGACACTGGCCCAACAGCTACCGCATAAACTATCTCCCATTTAATCTATTCAGAAGGTTACCACTGCTTAGGACTCCATTTGAAATTGTTCTCCCAGGTCACGTAAAAATCATAGAATCATAGAATTGCTCAGGTTGGAAAAGACCTTCAAGATCACCAACTCCAACCACAACCTAACCATACTGCCCTAATTCTAACAACCGACCACTAAATCATGTCCCTGAGCACCACATCAAAACAGTTTTTAAACACATTCAGGGATGGTGACTCAACCACTTCCCTGGCAAGCCTATTCCAGTGCCTAACAACCCTTTCTGTAAAGAAGTTCTTCCTGATACCCAACCTAAACCTCCCCTGGCACAACTTGAGGCCATTTCCCCTTGTCCTGTCACCTGTCACTTGTGAGAAGAGACCAGTCCCGCTCTCACTGCAGTTACCTTTCAGGTATTTGAAGAGAGCAATAAGGTCTCCTCTCAGCCTCCTCTTCCCCAAACTAAACAGCCCCAGTTCCTTTAGCCACTCCTCATACGGCGTATTCTCCAAGCCCTTCACATCCTTGTTGCCCTTCTCTGGACCTGCTCCAGCACCTCACTGTCTTTTCTGTATTGAGATGCTCAGAACTGAACACAGTACTTGAGGTGAGGCCTCACCAGTACTGAGTACAGGGGCAGGATGACTTCCCTAGTCCTGCTCACCACACCATTCCTGATACAAGCCAGGATGCCACTGGCCTTCTTGGCCACCTGGGCACACTGCTGGCTCATATTCAGCGAACTGTCCATCAGCACACCAGAAGTCCATCAGTGCACCAAGCATGCATATCACATATCATCAGTACACCACTTGATGCATATCACACTGTACTTACATCATAGTACCTTATGGTTACTTCTGGTTAGAGACAGTGAGCGGTAGCCAAATAGTTCTCAGGAAAAATCTACTGCTGAAATACTTATATTGGGTTTCACACTTGTATCACACAAATATGCCAACATATTTGGATAGATTGATTTTCCTGCTCCTGGCTGACCTTGATGAAGGTTTATGCGATTTATGCTGTCTGCTTATTGATGCAATTTGTTTTAAATGAACTTTTTTTTTTTTTTTTTTTTTTTTCCAAATCAGTGAACAGGAAAAGTTAATCTGCAACAAACATATAGCTCTGCTATAGATCACTTTATTCTACCTCATTTATACTCCCTCAATGTAAGATACCCTATATAAGTATGCAACTAAATTGCCATGGTTACTGGAACACCTCTGAAAAGGTGTTCACACACCTTTATATTAACAGATATTTGAATGTCAGAGAAGTAATCTG
The DNA here is from genome assembly GCF_002078875.1 of Numida meleagris. Lineage (NCBI taxonomy): Eukaryota > Metazoa > Chordata > Aves > Galliformes > Numididae > Numida > Numida meleagris. The sequence goes on along the minus strand of NC_034409.1, from coordinate 28,478,876 downwards.
AAAATCTCCATGAAGAACTAGTGATTTCTGAAGAAGTATTTGAAGAGAAAAATGACCAGAGTTTTTAATTAACAGTACATTCTTGTTTGTGTAACTGAACCTAATGGAGAATTTTACTTTCAGATCCTGTTTTTGTCATCTCTGTTTCTGTAATAAAACATAAAATTACAATGCTTTTTAAAAAACATAAATAATCATTTTTTATTGTTGTTTTGTATAACAATGAATTTGGAAACTGTTATTATGTTTTGTAAACACTGCAAATCATACAAGTTCTTTAAAGAAATACACAATTTTAAAAAGTAGAGGTACACATTGAAACTTTTAACTTCCATGTGAATAGTTAAATATTGATTCTGTGCCTCAGTCTAATTCCTGAAAAGCTTAAACAAGCATATCAGTGCTTTACTTCCCTCATCTAATTCATTTGGAGTAGTCTGAATCTTTCAAATCCTTTCCTGAGGGGAAAAACTTTGTCACGGCGTTATCTATGGTTCTGTGTCCATGACAGGGGGACAGCAGGCCCACAGGCCCACCAGCCCAGAAAAGAGAGGAAGGAAAAATAAAAGTGTCGGTGGTTTAGGGGCTGGCCCAGACTGGTCCGGCGGTTAATGCGGCAGGGGAGCTGCGGACCCATGCCCTGGGGAAAACAAAGGGAAAAGGGGAAGGGTAGGAAAACCGTAGATGGGTCTAAAACAAAACAGCGGCAACGGTCTGAGGAGGAACGTTAATTTACTAAATGTTATATCGAAATTGAGGCCAGCAGATCAGAACAGAATTCAAAGCTGAGATTCTTACTCTGTAAGCTGCAGGGGGACCGCGTGCTTCTCTGTCACATACGGAGAGAACTCCCGCTCTGCCAGACGGCTTCACCAGCTCCCTCCAGAGGCAAAGAGCCCTGGCGAGTGCAGCTCCTCCCCTCCCCCTCGGAGAACCAAGCACCCAAAAATGGCAGTCCCCAGAACCAGAAGATTAACTCTTTAACTGCCAGTGCTTTACATGACGTTATGATGTGGAATATCGACAACAAAAAAATCACAAAACTGTGACAAACTTACAAATGACCAACCTGCTTTTACATTATTTAATTTTTTTCTACACCAATCTATTACCTCTTTTGTACTCATTCAGTCTCGTCTTTCCTAAAAGCTTAGATGCTTTGACTGCTGGAAATACTATAATTTCACCATCTGTTAAATTTCATATGTTCTACTAAGTGCCATCAATTTACAAAGTCAGTTATCCTATCATTCAGCATCAAATTATTTGGAGTTATATGAGAAAAATAATACAATATAGAATGAGCATGCTAAGCAGTCATCAGTCCACTAAGTTTGTGACCTCTCTTTTAAAAAAAGTCTACTTGTTTGAGGAACGACACTGAGAACATAAGCCTGGTTTATTGGCTTACTTCTGTGTACGAATATATTTTTGAAATACAACAGTTCTTCTCCATTTTCATTTATGTTTTTTTAATTTCTAATACGACTAAAAATTATCAGAGGAAGGAATGCATAGATAATTAACTTTGAATCTTAATAAATGTATAAATAAGTGCATAAAACAAAATTGTAGGTGAGAAGAAAAAAGAGTGCTTTTTACAGTGTTAATATTTTAGGAATTACATATAATTGAAAAGCAAATTCTGAGTGCCTGGGAATGTTTTATTATTTGAGATATGTCCTTTGAATTTTATGCTTCATTTTAATTACATATGACACCGAGTTTTAGCAAACTTAGGATATCTGACACAGAAAGTTCTATGAAAATTCAGAATTTTTCAGGTTACTTTTATGGACTAACACTTGGAAGTTAAAGACAGTCACAAATGTCTCAATTCTAATTAGGATTGGTGATTTTATGTGAAGATGTATGTCTGAAAGAACTGTTCACACATTGAGAGCACCCATCAGTAGCAGAAACAGTGCTTTTATGTACAGTAACAATGAAATTCTAACTACAAAATACTGAACTGATAAATTAACCTAAGAAAAACAATTCTTCTATTTTCTTATTACTATCCATTAAAACTAAGTTATAATTTCAGTGCTTTCAAATATCTTGTGGCATAATTTACATTACATAGTATGCTATGTCCTATTGCAGCTATAGTATGTAGGCATGTACATTAATGATCACTTAGGTAAAGATCAAGGAAGAAATAACTACATGATTTTGCTTGAGGGCTGATATTAAAGCCTTAGCAAGCTCTGGATTAGCTCAATGCTGCAGCACTGTAACCAGCAAGACTCTTCTTTGGCAGAGTTAAAAGGAACTTTCTTGACCTCCTTTGATTACTGAAATTGAAGCAAACCCCATGACCATTTATTTTCTGTGAATCACAGGATTTTTGTCATGGAGTTTAACTTTCTAAATTGCTTTGCAGAGGAAAAAATCTTGAATTGTGTTCACAGGAACTTGAAACTGAGCTAACAAATAGTGCAGTAAATAAAAGAAACAAGCAAACAAAGAAATAATAATAATAAATCCCCCAAAATCTGCAGACCTAGAAATAGAGAAACGCAGATGTATGTTCAAAGAAGAGCAACAAGATGAAGAAGACATATGAGGAAAAGCTGAGGAAACTGGCATTATTTAATCTGAGAAAAGGAGGCTGAGTGGAGACCTCACTGCTCTCTATATGAAAGGAAGCTGCAGTGAGGAGGGTGTCCATCTCTTTTCTTGGGTGACAAGTACAGTGCCAGGAAATTGTCTCAAGTTACACCATGGAGGTTTTGATTAGATATTAGGATGAAATTCTTAATGGAAAAGATAATTAGGCTGCACAGTGAAAAAGTGGCATCCTCATCCCTTGAGGTATTTAAGAGATATGCAGATGTGTTATTTAGGGACATGGTTTTGTGGTGGACTTACTTGGTAGTGTTAGGTTGATGGCTAGACTTGATGATCTTGAAGATCTTTTTCAACCCAAATTATTCTATGTATATGGTCTTGTCATATGCCTGTAGTGTGAATAAGCATCACTGACATACTAAAGTGACTGACTATCCAGTTTCCACATCACAATACCTTTAAAGTAATCAATGAACAAAGACAGCTGCTGTTTCACAATAACCTATTTTCAGTAGAAAGCCACTGGAATAACAGTATTTAAAAACAAGCAAAAAAAGCCTCTCCCATCCCCCAGTAATTTCTCTCAGTCACCACAAGGCTAAAGAAGTAGAGAAGGAGCAGAGAATATGGTACCTCAATTTTGTTCTAATTGTTGTTTGCGTACATCACTGCTTTTGTGATTCATGAAGCATATCCTCCTCTTTCCTTCATTATCTTTGTAAGACTAATGGTGAATCAGAGGGGTGCTATAATCTTAAGAAAAACAGACAAGTAAGTAAGAAAGAGAACATCATGAGTTCTCCTGAAAGAGACGCTCCTTAAACTGAAAAACCAAGCTGATAGCTACAGCATGGGACGTCCCATTCTGAGGCCGTGATAAACAAAAAGGCTTTGTAAGCTCAGAATAAAACCCCTTGTATAAGTAGAAGTATTTTCCTTTGAGATTCTTTTTCTCACTTCAGTTGAACTTCCTAATGTCACAAATTTTTGAACCTGGTTTTCCCAAGATTTTTAGTTTGTCTGAGCAAAGAAAGAAAGAACAGCTGATAATTCTAGACATAATTATTTGTATTTTCAATTTTCTACATGTGTGCAAGAAGATTATTTCAGCCTTGCTGTTCTGTTCTTACTTACTCTTTGGACTTACAGATTTATTAAAGAATATACTATTGTGCCTCTTTCATACTATGGTTTTTTTAAAATGTTTTTTCTAATGATCCTTCTGGGCTAATGCCGGTTATTGGAATACATCTCTTGCCTTGGTCCCCTTGTGCCAGACAGCTCTTACACTGTCCCAGAAGCTTACAAAAGCTTCTATTGGCTTCTATTGAAATATTGGTTGGCAGGTTAGACTTAAAGGCTTATAGTAAATGGGGTTTCATCAGGCTGGTGACCAGTCACTACTGGGGTTCTGCAGGGCTCCATTTTAGGGCCAGTTCTCTACTGTTTTCATATATGTCTTGGATGCAGGACTCAAATGTATACTAAGTTAGTTTGGAGATGATACTAAATTAAAAGAAGTTGTTAACTCCCTCAAGGGTAGAGAAGCCTTGCAGTGAGATCTTGACAAATTAGAGGACTATGCAATCCACCACATCCATGAAATTTAGCAAGAGCAATTGCCAGATTCTGCACCTGGGATTGGGCAACCCTGGCTAAACATATAGGCTGGTGGATGAGAGGCTACTATGGCCCAACAGAAAGGCATCTGGGTGTTCTGGTTTAGGGCAAGTTGAACAGGAATCAGCAGTGCACCCTGGCAGCTAAGAAGGTCAACCATACCCTGGAGTTCATCAGGCCCAGCACTGCCAGCCAGGTGAGGGGAGGGTTTGTCCTGCTCTGCTCTGCACTGTGTGGCCTCACCTTGAACACTGTGAGCAGTTTGGGCACCATGATTTAAGAAGGACCTAAACCTGTTAGAGTGTTTAAAGTAGGGCTGTGAAGATGGTGAAGAGTTTAGAGGGCAATATGTATGAGAAGCAGCTGAAGCCACTGCTTACAGCACCTCATGACTGGAGCAGAGGGGCAGTGCTGATCTTTCTGGCGACAGCAAAAGGGCTTGTGGCAACAACATGGAGCTGTGTCAGAGGAGGGTCAGGTTAGGTATCAGAAAAAGGTTCTTCACCAGAGAGTGGTTGGGCACTGGCAAATAGTTTCCCAGGGCAGTGGTCACAGCACTGAACTGCCAGAGGTCAAGAAGCATTTGGACAATATTCTTAGACATATGGTTTGAATTTTGGGAAGTCCTCTTGTATTTGATGATCCTTGTGAGACTCTTCCAACTCAGGATATTTTATGATTCTGTGAAAACTATGTGTGGTGTTTCCCGTATATTGAGCCTTTTCATTCATATAAATGTATAGCTACAACATCTCACTTTATAAGATAATACAACCACTTATTGCTAAAATTTGACTATTGGTGATTGGATGCTAGCTTTGAAATTATTGACTTTTACACCATTGGAGTGTACTGTGTGCCTGTCTGTTACTAACTGGGTTATATTGGTAAAGTTAAACAAATTAGCTGTGTAAAGTAGGTGGGTTCCACAAATCCCCGTAAGAGCAGATTTAATCCTTCTTCTCATGAAGCAAAAGCTCCATTATACCAGTCAGCCCTGCCACTGATTGGAGCTGTCTGAAAACTCAGATCTTTCTAACCTTCTAATAAGACCAATGAAGTGGTAAGCACTACAGACTCAGCTGAAAAAATGTATGTCCTCTTCATCTTATCACAGAGATCAGTAATGAAAGTGATAAATTCAAAGTTACATTCTAGATGATAGACAATTTTTCATTTTCTGTCTGAGAACTAGATCTTCAGAAGGCATGCTTTCCTACCACGGATGTTTAGCTTGAAAAGTTTGCTGTTCTGACCACTAGTGTATGATGTAGATATAAAATGATTGATAATTGAGGTTTTCTCCTGATGCTTCTGCAAATATACGAAAGTTCGCTGAAGATTTCTGACCAAAAGATATTTAGGATAGTGGACTGATCAGAAAGTTAAGGAGAAAAAATCATTTTTAGAGGAACTAAAATGTACATACATGTGCATGCATATATATAATTATTCAATGAAAAAGAACATATTTTTCTTTTCTACTGTCTAGGAATGCCTCTGGATATGCAGAATATTTAAGCTACAAAGGTAGCATATTTCCTTTAACATCATTGTACCTCTTTTGTAACCATCAGAATCCTGTGTTTATTAATTCTTTCCGCATTAATTTTAGTGGGAAAAAATGGTTACAACACTGGGATTTCAATTTACACTCATGAATTACAATTTTATTGGTGGTAAAAACTGTCAACTATGAGAAATCTTTTTTCAAGCTGTCAGATGTTATTCTGCAGGTAACTGACTGCTCTATGACTGAAAGCATTATGGTTCCTATATTATTTTACAGATGTAGTGCCTGCCTAGCTTGAGGGTCTAGCATAATTTTACACCAATCAATACAAATAAATCACTTTCAGAACCTTCAATCAAATAAGCTATATTATTGCAAAGTATTATTAATTAGTGTATTAGTCCTAGTATTTATGGATTAATAAGTAATAACAAACAAAAACAGAGTTATTTTGCCGGACAGTGTCTACTCTTTCCTTTTGGTGATATTGTTCTGGCTAAACTGGAAGGTGAAATTAGCCTGGATGTTGGCTGGGGTAGAATCCAAGGGAAAATTATTCAACAGGAGAATTAACCTCACTTTCCAGCTGGATGCTTGCCAATTTTGTTGCAGGGATCAGAGATCATCTGCAGCAACTCCCCTCACTGCAAACAGGCTCTAGGACTGGGTCTGTATATTGGAAAAAAAGAAAAAGGTTCTCTTGCAGGACCATTAACAATATATATATATATATACTTCATAGTTATATATAATACAATCAACAATATAGCTGTGGTGCTACCCTGAGTTACTAGACAGGGCTCTGTCTCAGATGAAAAACTTTTGAAAAAGTTTCAGCTCTACTGGCTTGTTCAAGCAATATCTTTCCTATGTTGTCAGTCTTTTAGAGAGGTCAGGAAACAAGAAGTCACGGTGACCATTGAAAGACTTTCTTTCCTGCCTCAGACCAGACAAAGCTTCCTTCATTCTGGGATTTTCCTACATTCCAATCACAATTTTAGATGTCCACAAGGTTGGAAAAAATTATAATCTTTTTGATATCTTCAAAATATATTTGCTTCATTGACATTTAGTTAATATGCTTCAAGTTTATTATGAAATCCTGTTTACACTCAAGGTTATAAAATTTTATGTCATATCCATTCTGTTCATGATATGTCAAAGAGTTATAGGAAATAAAATGCAAAGGTAACGATATAGCTGCATATAATTATTGCAGAGATATATAAATTGGTTTTTGTCTTGGATAGTTAAAAAGAAATGGAAGTAATTATATTTGTACCTTATTACTGTCAAGACAGTTAATGCTTTTGTAATACAAAATAAACATTATATGGACTAAATCTAGATATAGCTATAGAATAGCTGAGAGAGAGATAAGAGTTTCACAATTACAGCTAGAATGCTTTAAGTCTGTCATTTTCAAGACTGGTACTAACAGTTACCATGTCAGTTATATTGAGAGTGAGTACTTATTCATGGTTGTGAGGCTTGATCTCCCCTTGAAAAATCTCTCTTCTTGAATACTAATAACTGCTGTTGAGATCATGTCATTACACTTTCCCTATTTTATAGTTCTTTAAGTGCTTAGTCTATTTAAGTAATCACTCACATCTTGAAGCCACTGTTCATATGGACAATTAAAACCTAAGGAAAATGAAAGGAATTGAAAGTATAACTTCTAATCAGTTCAGTTGAATATGTTGTTAGTGGATTTAAAATCTAGTACTAGTCTCTAAGGGGGAATTTTTATGTTTCAATTAATGTGCCCACTTCCTTACAAGCTGAAGCCAATTTTTGCATATAAAGTGGATAACAGAATCATAGAATCATACAATATCTTGAGTTGAAAGGGACCCATAAGAATCACTGAGTCCAGCTCCTGGCTCCGAACAGGACTACACAAAAATCAGAGCATATAACTGAGAGCATTGTCCAGATATTTCTTGAACTCTGGCAAGTTTGGTGTCATGACCACTCTCCTGGGGAATCTGTTCCAGTGCTTGACCATCCTCTCAGTGAAGAACCTTTTCCTAATACCCAACCTGACCCTCCCCTGACACAGCTCCATGCATCAGGTCCTGTCACCATCACCAGAGAGTGGAGATCAGCGTTTGCCCCTCTGCATCTCCTCATAAGGAAGACGTAAGACACAATTAGATCTCCCTTCAGTCTCCTCTTCTCTAGGCTGAACAAACCAAGGGACTTTAGCTCCTCCTCACATGTCTTCCCCTCTAAACCTTTCACCATCTCTGTAGCTCTCCTTTGGACAATCTGTAATTGTTTTAGAGATGCACACAGTACTTAAGGTGAAGCTGCACCAATGCAATGTAGAGCAAGACAATTACTTCCTTCGACCAGCTGGAAATGCCATGCTTGATGCGCCCCAGGATACAGTTGGTCTTCCTGGCTGCCTGGGCCCACTACTGAATCATGTTCAACTTGCTGACGAACAAGACTCCCAAATTCCTTTCAAGAGAGCTGCTCTCCAGCATCATCTCTCACAGTCTGTCTATGTAGCCAGGGTTGGCCCTTCCCAGGTGCAGAATCTGGCACTTGCTACTGTTAAACTTCATGTGGTTGGTGACTGCCCAGCTCTCTAATTCATCAAGATTTTTCTGCAAGGCCTCACAACCCTCAACAGAGTCAGCAGCTCCTTCCAATTAGGTAATGCCTGCAGACCTTTTAATAACACCTTCTAGTTCTATATCCAAGTCATTTATGAAAACATTAAAGAGAACTGGCCCTAAAATGAACCTGGGGAACCTTGCTAGTGACCAGCTGCCAGCCTGATGTAATCCCAGATACTATAACCCTTTGGCCCCAGCCAATCAGCCAATTGCTCAGCTATCACATTATGGTTTTTGTTCTTTTTGCTTGTTCCTCATACTGCGTGAACTGGTATAGAAGAATTTCAGATATACTTCATCATGCCCAGCAGCTTGTGGAGCAGACTGAAGGGTCTCACTAGCAAGCAACCCCTCTGATATTGGCATGTCATCTGATGGTTTATCACTAGCAGTGTAGGTGCACTTCAGCTGGGCTATCAGTCTCATCCTCAATCCTGGCATACTGCTCCTAAGTCCATCCCTAATGAGCCTGTTTATTTCCCCCCCCCCCCTTCAAATCTAGTTTGAAGCCCTCTCAACGAGTCCTGTCAACTCCTGGCGTAGAATTTTTTTTCTCCATTGAGACAGGTGGACTCTATCTGTTGTCAGCAGGCCTGATGCTGAATAGACTGCCCCATGATCAAAAAAATCCAAAATTCCTTTAATGGCACCAGCCTCTTAGCCATGTGTTGATCAGGTGAGTTTTCCTGTTCCTCTCAGTAGTTTTCCCTGCTACTGAAGGGATCGAGGAAAACACCACCTGAGCTCCCTGCTCCTTGAACTAACTGCCCTGATGCCCTAAAGTCCCTTCTGATAGTCCTCTGGCTTCTCCTCTGGACTTCATTGCTACCAACCTGATCTAACAGAAGCAGATAATAATTAGAGGGCTGTACCAAACCAGGGAGCTTCCATAATAATTAATGAAAATAGTTATGTAGTCATATGTTCCCTCCCACATATAGCTATCCAGTTTTCTTTATGAGATGTATGCTGTATACACAAAAAAGACAAATGAGTTTGTGTGCATTCATTTCCATTACTGTAAGTCTTCTGTCTGAGCCCTTCTTTTTTCTTGGCTCAAAGCTCGCTTTCTGAGGCATTTTTTGCTATAAGACTCTAACTTATATAGGAGGTGAGTGGTGGGTGTCGCCATGTGGCACTCAACATCACTCTGTGGACAATTTTACATTTGAAAGACCAGGAGTGTTTACTGGTGGAAGATCTGGCCTGTGACCAAATAAATCCAGGTTAGTACTGGAGGTTGGCGGATAATACCATTGTATCCTGTGAAGGCAAGATACAAGTGTGCACCTCCCTGTTCCCTCTTATCTGTTGGCAAGGCCCAGAAGATGGGAACAAAGCAGTTCCTGCTGAGGTCCAAAAACCAGAAGTTGTCACTCCAAAAAGAGCTGTCTCGACCATTTTGGACTGATGAATAAGTTTGTACTGTTGTTGAAAGAAGTCGTCAACCAAACAACACAACCTTCAGAGACCCATCACTACTGAAGATCAACATCTTAACTATGAACTATGTTGGAACTCTGGTTGTGACTATCTCTCTCTTGCTTTCTACAGAGACTTCTTATTTCCTGTCTCTTTTCTATCACCCATCTTTCCTTCCCTATCTCCCTGAGCAACTAGGATTTGTAATAAACTGGCTGGGCTAACGTTTGACCCGTTGTGTCCTAATCTCGCTGTTGGGTACACATATATTAAAAGAACCTTTCCTCCTTCCTATAATTGGAGTGAGACAACAAGATATATGCTATGTACACAAAAAAGACAAATCAGTTTGTGTGCATTCCTTTCCATTACTGGAAGTCTTCATAACTTCAGTCCTGGATCTTTATGAATGACAGGCCAAAAAATTTTCTTAAAAAATATCTTTTTTTAAGACAAAAATAACAGAGTTTATAGTATGCACTTGTCAATGGTTTACGGGCGTTCGGCCCGGTTCTGTGATGAAGGGGACGGGAGATCCACGGGCCCACGCCCTGGGAAAAGGGAAAAGGGGAAAAGGGTAAGGAGATGGCCCTGAGAGCAAAGAACAGCGGCAACAATCTGAGGAGAAACAAACTAATTTACTAAATAAAATATTGGAATGCAAAACAACACACTATAATACAATATAATTACAATTTAAGCTGATAAATCCAATACAGAGAGAGAGAATGTCCCAAAATCAAGGTAGGCCTTACTCTACTACCGACGATAAGACGGCTGGAGAGCGAGGTGCTGCCAAGATGAGAGACGGCGGAAAAAAGAGACGAGGTCTTGTGATCTGCAAGTTTTTATACTGCGAACTTTTATCTTTTCCCTCCGGCTGGAAAATGGTCACAGAGGAGCAAAGTACCGTGGGGACTGTAGTAGTCCTTCTCTTCTGAGAACCAGGTATATCCACTACATGATGTTATGATGTGGAATACCAATAACCGAAAATCACAAAACCATGACATTCCACCCCTTATTCCATATCATTACATTATGTTGATATACATATACAAACAAACAATAATTAACATGCATTACACATACACACAGAAATGTATACCTATATATACAGAGACTTACTGACTGTACTCCCCGAGCATCAAATTCCCTTGTGGTACACACTGAACATCCACATTTTTCTGCATCACCCACCAAGTGGACCCAGGTCCCTGGGCAAAAACAGTGCCACAGAGAAGTTTGCCCTTTCCACAAGCTGGAGGGACCCAAACCGCTTTTCCCAACATGCCCTTTACATGTACTACAGGGACCTTATCTCTCTCTATATTATGTAGAGAGCTGGATTGAGCAGACCCATCACGATTGATTGATCCTCTAGTGTTGACCAACCAGGTGGCTTCTGCCAAGTGCTTATCCCAATGCTTAAACGTTCTGCCACCATTGCTTTCAGCATAGTTTTTAACAACCCATTGTATCGTTCAATCTTACCAGAAGCTGGTGCATGATAAGGGATATGATAAATCCACTCAATGCCATGATCTTTGGCCCAAGTAGTTACAAGGGAATTTTTGAAATGAGTCCCATTATCTGACTCAATTCTTTCTGGAGTGCCATGTCGCCACAGGACTTGTTTCTCGAGGCCTAATATGGTGTTTTGAGTGGTAGCATGGGGTACTGCATACGTTTCGAGCCACCCAGTGGTTGCTTCCACCATGGTAAGCACGTAACGCTTACCACAGTTCAGCAGCCCAAATAGGTTTACCCCTTTGTTGCCAGTTGTTTTGTTCCCACTGTTGTAACCACCCCCATAAGGCATTTGCCACCATCCATGAGTCAGTATAGAGATAAAGCACTGGCCACCTTTCCTGTTCAGCAACATCTAATGCCAGCTGGACAGCCTTTACCTCTGCAAATTGGCTTGATTCTCCTTTTCCTTCCATGGCCTCTGCAACATACCGTGCAGGGCTCCACAGAGCAGCTTTCCATCTGCGTTGCTTCCCCACAGTACTACGTGATCCATCTGTGAACTGGGCAAATTTCATTTTCTGGTAATTCATTGTATGGTGGGGTCTCTTTAGCACATGATACCTCTTCTCTTGGTGATGTTCCAAACTTTTTACCTTCAGACCAGTCCATGGTCACTTCAACGACTCCTGGATGACTGAAGTTCCGCATCCAAGTTCACTGAGTAATCAACACATCCACTTACTCCAGGTGGCATCAGTAGCATGATGGGTGGAGGGAACCCTTCCCTTAAACATCCAGTTCAGCACTGGCAGTCGAGGCGCTAGAAGGAGCTGTGTCTGAGTACTGATTACTTCGGAAGCACCTCGAACCCCCTCATACGCGGCTAAGATCTCCTTCTGAGTTGGAGTGGAGCACTCTTTGGATCCCCTGTACGCTCAGCTCCAGAATCCCAGGGGTTGGCCTCGGGTCTCTCCTGAGGCTCTTTGCCATGAACGCCAAGTCGGATCTTTCTCTCCAGCAGCAGTGTAGAGGATGTTGTTTACATCCTCTCCCGTCCGTACTGGCCCCAGGGCCAGAGCATGGGCTATCTCCTGTTTAATTTGCTCGAAAGCCTGCTGCTGCTCAGGGCCCCACATAAAATTATTCTTCTTCCATGTCACCTGATAAAGGGGGCTTACAATGAGGCTATAGTTTGGAACATGCATTCTCCAAAAGCCCACTACACCCAAAGAAAAGATTGTGTCTGTCTTATTAGTGGGTGGAGACATTGCAGTAACTTTGTTGATCACATCTGCTGGGATGTGACAACGCCCATCTTGCCACTTTACTCCTAGGAACTGAATTTCCTGTGCAGGTCCTTTCACTTTGTTTTCCCTAGTAGCGAAACCAGGTTGCAGAAAGATTTGGATTATTCTCTCTCCTTTCTTGAAAACTTCCTCTACTGTATTGCCCCACACAATATCATCGATATACTGTAGGTGCTCTGGAGCACCACCCTGTTCCAGTGCAGTCTGGATCACCCCATGGCAAATGGTTGGGCTGTGTTTCCACCCCTGGGGCAAATGGTTCCAGGTATACTGAACGCTCCTCCAGGTGAAAGCAAACTGTGGCCTGCATTCTGTGGCCAAAGGAATTGAGAAGAATGCATTAGCAATGTCAGTGGTGGCATACCACTTGGCCGCTTTTGACTCCAGTTCATACTGGAATTCTAGCATGTCCAGCGCAGCAGCACTCAGTGGGAGTGTGACTTCATTCAGGCCACGGCAGTCTACTGACAGCCTCCACTCTCCACTGCCTTTAAGCACTGGCCATATGGGGCTGATAAATGGTGAGTGAGTTTTGCGTATCACTCCCCGACTTTCTAGTTGACAAATTAACTTATGAATGGGGAGCAAGGAATCCCCGTTAGTGCAGCACTGCACCATTTTTGTAGCAATCAGTACCTGTTGCTCTTCCACTTGTAGCAACTCCACAATAGACGGATCTTGTGACAGGCCAGGCAAAACAGACAGCTGCTTAATGTCATCTGTCTCTAAAGCAGTTATTCCAAAGGCTCATCAATATCCCTTGAGATCCTTGAAATACCCCCTTCTGAGATAATCAATACCAAGTACAAATGGAGCCCCTGGGCCAGTCACGATAGAGTGCTTTTGCCAGTCTTTATCAGTGAGGCTTATTGCGACCTCTAAGATAGTCAACTCTTGGGTACCCCCAGTCACCCCAGAAATATAAATTGATTTGTCCCTTCGTGACTCAAGGGCATTAGAGTGCACTGCACTTCAGTGTCCACTAATGCCTCATATTTCTGTGGTTCTGATGTGCCAGGCCACTGAATCCACACAGTCCAATACACTCTATTATCCCTTTCCCCCCCCGGCTGGGGGCAGGGCCCCTCTGTTTGTTACCTCTGTCATTCTTCTCCCATGAGCCCTGATGAGGGTCCTTATGGCTTTTGCCATGTCCCACAGCAACAGGAGTGATCACCTTTTTGGAAGAGTTCGCCTTGGTGGTTGATCTGTCCTGTAATTCTTTTACCCATGCTAGTAGCGCAAGAGTGAGTTTTTTATGCCACTTCTTCATATCTTCTCCATGCTCACGTAGGTAATTCCACAAGGCAATACGCAACATAGTCTTACTGTTGTCACTTGCTCGAGCAGGAGGACATCTGCCTTTAATAGCTGAGATACTGGATGATGCAGGTAGGCAGGAAATCAAATTGATCAGCCCCTTCAGTAGACTGTTTTGATAATCCAGATCCTCATCAGGTGTCTCTGATACCGTCATGGGTTCATAAGGCTCATCAGTTTCATCATGATAAAGCACAGTAGACAGTTTCTCCATCATGTCATCCTGTTTACTCTCCATTTTATCCAGTCTTTCAGTTACTTTCAAAATGTCTGAAACATAAACTTGTAGAGGGGTTAATTCTAGCTCAAAGTCTGAAAGTCTAGTAATCAGTTCATTTTAAAGGGGCCTTCTTTGCCCTCTTGCCATACATTGCTGCTAGTGTACCAGCATACTTATCTGGTGCAGATCTTGTGAATTTATTCCACATACTTGATGTACACTTGACTCTCTCAGGATCATGCTCTTGGTTTGGATCATCAGGAATGAACGTGGGGTCATGTAACATTTCTACCATAGCGCATCCTCTCAAATAATGGATGCTTCTTTCTGTAGTAGTCCATTTCTTTATCTCAGGCATCAGATAATCTTTGAAGGGGTATTTTTCCTTTATGGCTAATAGCACCCGCTTCCAGAGGGTGAAGGCCTCATCCTGACATCTACTAATACCTTTGTCAATGGCTGAGTCCTTAGCAGTGCTTCCCAATTGGCAAGCTTCTCTGCTATCTAGTGGCTCACTGTTGGCCCCACTGTCCCAACAGCGAAGTAACCAAATGACAATGGATTCATTTGGGTGCCATGAAAATTCTTTTCTTGAACCTCAAATTTCAGTCTTTTTCAGAGGTTGAGTAGTAATGCTGACAATGTCTTCCTCACCTTCTTCTTCTTCACTTTTAGCCTTCCTTGGTGTTGGTGACAGTGGTCATGTTGAAGGCTCCTCCCCTGGCAGTAGGAGCCACTCCCCTGGATCTTCTTCCTCTACTTTCTCCTCCTCCTCTTTCTTCCTTTATAAACCAGGCAACATTCATTTCATTTTCCGTCCTCTTACAGGGGCAACTGACATTGATTCTGGTGCTTCCTGTGATTGATCAGGTTGCACAGTTTCAATGCTCTTTCTCTCTAGCTCGACTCGGAGAGTGTCTCATTCGGTTTGGAGGCTGTCTCGTTTGATTTGGAGGGTGTCTCATTGAGACTGGAAGCTGTCTCGTTCAGATTGGAGGGTGTCTCACTTGGTTTGGAAGGTGTCTTGCTCAGATCGGAGATTCTCTCAGATTGGAGATTTTCCTTCTCAGCTTGGAGACCTTCTTGCACATTTGGAGATTCTCTTTCTTGACAAGGAGACTCTCCTCAACCTGCAGATTCTCCCTCTGGGCTCAGAGACACTCTCCTTCGGTTTGGAGACTGTTTCTCAACTAAGAGACTCTGTTTCTGGACCCTGAGATTCTCCCTCTCAGTTCCGACTCTCTCCTGGAAACGCTCCCTTTCAGCTTGGAGATTCTCTTGCTCAATTTCAGAGACTCTCTCCCTCTCTGGAGTAGTACTGAATAAGGCCCAATAAGCATAAGCCAGGCCCCAAATAATTTGTGCCTCCTCAGATTTGCCTGAGCTGCAACATCCCTGTCTCAAATAACTGCTTAGGTTCTCAGAATCTTGCAGGTGTTCAGGAGTAAAGTTCCATGCCACCAGCGATGCCCATTTCTCTAAAGTCTCTCCCAAGTCCCTCCACACTCCCTGCCACTCAGTATTTTCTGGCTTTGGGGAAGGATTCTGCAAAAGATCATAAATATAGATACTGAGTAAAATGATGATGAGTACACTCACATGATTCTCAACATGATCATTGGATAAGCATTCCACAAGACCAACAAGAGATTCAGGGGAGGTGCTGGAAACCTGTTTAAAAATCACACGTTCTGTAAAATTAGCAATTCCCTCTGGGATGCACTTTTCAATGCCCAGTTCATGACACATTGCATGCAGACGCCACATAAGTATTACAATGAGTGTATTTAGTTGATATATATACATATAGCTCCATAGAGCATAGTGGAAACTTAATAAAGGACCATTACGTTCTGAATATTAAAAGAGGAAAAATGATGGAATGCAATCTCTTGAAGAACAGTTTCACAAGAGAAACGAGATACATTTTTTTTCTCTTTACAAAAGCAAGCTAGCAGCACTCAAGAAAGTTTACAAATAACTCCAGAATATTGGCAGTCCACCTGGACTTCAAAGCCTTATTCTCAGTACAGCACCTGCAGTACAAATCAGTACAGATAAGCTTTCTAACAAAGCTCTCTGAGAGAGATTCGTTCTAAAAGTACACCTTTTCCCAGACAAGGCAGCCTATGCCCATATTCTCCACCAAAAATGTCAATGGTTTATGAGCTGGTTCAGCCTGGTTCCATGACTAATGGAGCAGCAGGACCCATGGACCCACTCCCTGGGAAAGGGGGAAGGGGAAAAGGGGGAGAAAGGTAGGGAGAAGGGCCTAAAAACAAAACAGCAGCAACGATCTGAGGAGGAAATTTAATTTACTAAATATGCTAGAGAAATGCAAGATAACACAACATAATACAATATAATTGGAATTGAAGCCAGTAAATCAAATAAAAGGAGAGAGAGTGTCCAAAAACCAAAGGCCTTACTCTAACGCTGAAGTTGAGACGGCTGGGGACATACTCTGCTGAGACGAGCAGTAGGGAAGAGGGGCGTCTTGTGACCTGTGAACAGTTTTTATCTTTCCCTCTGAACAGAAAATGGAAACAGAACAGTGAAAAGTCCTCTGGGATGTGTAGTTCTTCTTCTCTTCTGATACAGGTATACCCGAAACTACCCATGATCCACAGAACTGGAGCATTAACTCTTTAACTCCCAGTGCATTACATGATGTTATGATGTGGAATACAGATAACAAAAAATCATAAAACCATGGCAACAGGAGACCTCTCAAAAACATCTGGAAGGAAGAAAAGGTACAAGGAAAGCATAGGATGTCAATCCTAAAGACAGCACACATAGTAAAAGAGAATATCAAGCAAACCCTTTTATTATGATTCTTCTGTTTTTTTTTTCTTTGTTATTGGTTTTTTTGTTTTGTTTTGTTTTGTTCTGTGCTTGTTTTCACTGAGATTGAAAGAATAGGATGATTTCAGTAAAGAAATATGTATAGGGCAAATTCTTGAGATAATAGAAAAACAGATGACAGACATATGATGACACATCATCTGATGTCACACAAACACAAATAGAGAGCAATGGTACATTGTCTGATTTAGTGATTTAAAAATTAAAATACATATTTTGTGTAAATGCTTGTCCTTGGCACATTGTGACTTGCCCCAGTCATCCTGCATTTATACTACATAGCACTAAAATGAGATTCATCATGGTATTGTAGCCATCAATATCTTAGAAGACATCCATAGCTATCATTTCTGTTGATGAATAATCATAGGTACCTCAAGAGAATGACTCTATTGACTTATTCTGAAGTCTACTTAAGGATAAGTTGAAGTCCTAAAACTGCCTATTTCAACTGACAACAGCAATAGCTTAAAATTGTCTAACTTTAATATAATCTTGCCAAAGTCTTTAAAGTGCCTTTAAAATTATAAGAAGTACACTTTTATTTTTTGCACAATAGTTTTCTATTCTTTAAGTGAACAGAACTGTATCTACTTGATAATGTACTTCAGTGCTGTCATGGTTTTGTGACCCCTCGGTCTCTAGCCCTACACGACAGGTTGCAGAGGCCATGGAAGGAAAAGGAGAATCAAGCCAATTTGCAGAGGTAAAGGCTGTCCAGCTGGCATTAGATGTTGCTGAACAGGAAAGGTGGCCAGTGCTTTATCTCTATACTGACTCATGGATGGTGGCAAATGCCTTATGGGGGTGGTTACAACAGTGGGAACAAAACAACTGGCAACAAAGGGGTAAACCTATTTGGGCTGCTGAACTGTGGTAAGCGTTACGTGCTTACCATGGTGGAAGCAACCACTGGGTGGCTCGAAACGTATGCAGTACCCCATGCTACCACTCAAAACACCATATTAGGCCTCGAGAAACAAGTCCTGTGGCGACATGGCACTCCAGAAAGAATTGAGTCAGATAATGGGACTCATTTCAAAAATTCCCTTGTAACTACTTGGGCCAAAGATCATGGCATTGAGTGGATTTATCATATCCCCTATCATGCACCAGCTTCTGGTTGTTAAAAACTATGCTGAAAGCAATGGTGGCAGAACATTTAAGCATTGGGATAAGCACTTGGCAGAAGCCACCTGGTTGGTCAATACTTGAGGATCCATCAATCGCGACGTTCCTGCCCAATCCAGCTCCTTACATAACGTAGAGAGAGGTAAGGTCCCTGTAGTACATGTAAAGGGCATGTTGGGAAAAGCGGTTTGGGTCCCTCCAGCTTGTGGAAAGGGCAAACCTCTCCGTGGCACTGTTTTTGCCCAGGGACCTGGGTCCACTTGGTGGGTGATGCAGAAAAATGTGGATGTTCAGTGTGTACCACAAGGGAATTTGATGCTGGGGGAGTACAGCCAGTAATTCCATGTATGTATATATGTGTGTGTGTGTTTAATGCATGGTAATTATTGTTTGTTTGTATATATATTAAGTATGATGCAGAGATGCAGAATAAGGGGTGGAATGTCATGGTTTTATGATCTTTGGTTATTGGTATTCCACATCATAACATCATGTAGAGCACCGGGAGTTCAAGAGTTACTGCTTCAGTTCTGTGGACTGCTGATTTTCAGGGTACATGGTTCTCAGAAGAGAAGAACTACATACTCCAGAAGACTTTTTATTTCCATTTTCCACTTTCCATTTCCCTTTCCAGAGGGAAAGATAAAACTGCTCGCAAGTCACGAGACTTCTCTCTTGTACTGCTCATTTTGGCAGTGCATGCCCCCTAGCCATCTTGCCTTCAGCTTTAGAGTAAGGCCTTCAGTTCTGGACACTCTCTCATTTATTTGGTTTATTATCTTCAATCCCAATTAACTTGTATTTCTGCTAGTATAATTAGTAAATTAACTTTCCTCCCCAGATCATTACTGCTGTTGTTTTTTCCTTATTTATTATTATTCCTTTTCCTCTTTGTTCCCTTCCCCCTAGCCCCAACCCCACCCCCCCTTCCTTTTTCAGGCCAGGGAGCCTGTGGACCTGCTGTCCCCCTGTCATGGACACAGATAGATATAGAGATGACTCCGTGACACTCCCCCATCCCTCTGGGTGAGGTTTCTTGGCTGGTAAAGCCCTGTCATAGAATCATAGAATCATAGAATGGCCTGGGTTGAAAAGGACCTCAAGGATCATCGAGTCTCAACCCCCCTGCTAAACGCAGGGTCGCCAACCACTAGATCAGGCTGCCCAGAGCCACGTCCAGTCTGGCCTTGAATGCCTCCAGGGATGGGGCATCCACAACCTCCCTGGGCAACCTGTTCCAGTGCTTCACCACCCTCTGTGTGAAAAACTTCCTCCTAATATCTAACCTAAATCTCCCCTGTCTCAGCTTAAAACCATTCCCCCTTGTCCTATCGCTATCTACCCTCACAATCGGTCCCCCTCCTGTTCATATGCTCCCTTCAAGTATTGGAAGGCCACAGTGAGGTCTCCCTGGAGCCTTCTCTTCTCCAAACTAAACAAGCCCACTTCCCTCAACCTTTCCTCATAGGAGAGGTGCTCCAGCCCTCTGATCATCTTGTTCGCCCTCTTCTGACCTCTTTCCAAGAGCTCCATGTCCTTCTTGTGCTGGGGGCCCCAGGCCTGGACACAGTACTCCAGATGGGGCCTCACAAGAGCCAAGTAGAGGGGGACCACCATGTCCCTCTCCCTGCTGACCACTCCTCTTTTAATGCAGCCCAGAACATAGTTGGCCCTGCGGGCCACCAGCGCACACTGCTGGCTCATGTCCAGCTTCTCATCCACCAGGACCCCCAAGTTCCTCTCTGCAGGGCTGCTCTTGAGGAGTTCTTCGCCTAGGTTGTATAAATACCTGGGACTGCCCTGGCCCAAGTGCAGCACCTTGTGTAGGAAAACACTTGGACACAGGGTCACCCCGACAGTCGGCAAAGGGAAAAGACAAACCCCGCCTGCCCACGTGGGAAGCAGCAACTCAGTGTGAGTTCAAACAGCTCCATTTTATTAGGGCAGCAGCCCTCTCTTATATAGCACACTTGTTTACAAGACAGGTGCCCCACACATATCAAAACAAGATAGGTGTCCCACAAACATCAAAAGTGTCTCACAAGAAAGTGTCTCAAAACGATATCATTTCCCAGGCTATTTTAGAGCACAGCACCTGCTGTTAATTAAAGCACTACAAGCAGCAAATTCCACACATACACAGCTTACTTCTTATCTAAGGTCATACCGTAAATCTTTGAGAAAAGTCAGCTACGCGCTACCGGCATGCAATGTTTCCCAACACCTTGCATTTGGCCTTGTTGAACCTCATTAGGTGCTCGTGGGCCCACTTGTCCAGCCTGTCCAGGTCCCTCTGGATGGCTTCCCTTCCTTCCAATGTATCGACTGCACTGCTCAGCTTGGTGTCATCTGCAAACTTGCTGAGGGTACACTCGATTCCACCATCTGTGTCATTCATAAAGACATCGAAGAGCACCGGTCCCAGGACTGAGCACTTGTGACCGGCCTCCACCCTGACACAGAACCATTTATCACAACCCTTTGGCTGCAACCAGCCAACCAGTTCTTAAACCACCGAACAGTCCATCCTTCAAATCCATACCTCTCCAATTTGGAGAGAAGGATGTAATGAGGGACCCTCTCAAAGGCTTCGGAGAAGACCAGGTAGATGACATCCATCGCCCTCCTCCCATGTGGGACAGAATCCACTCCTCTCACCCACACCTTGAGGCTCAGGGTCCTGGCAGACACGGGGAGCCTGACCACCAGTGAAGACCGAGGCAAAGCACTTATTGAACACCTCAGCTTTTTCCATGTCTGACGAAGCCACTTCTCCATCCTCATTTATCAGAGGGGGAACACTCTCCTTGACCTGTCTCCTCCTGCCTATGTACATGTAGAACCCCTTCTTGTTATTTTTCACATCTCTAGCCAAGTTTAGCTCTACCTGTGCCTTGGCTTTCCTGATCCTATCTCCACACACGTGGAAAACAGGCCTATATTCCTCCCAGGCTACACAGCTCTGCTTTCACTTCGCATACATTTCTCTCTTTTCCCTCAGTTTAAGCTGCAGGTCCTTGCTCAGCCATGCCGGTCGCCCGCCTCCTCTGCTCTGTTTCTTTTGCTGGGGAATGGAGAGCTCTTGCACTCTCAGGAGGGTGTCCTTAAAGAGCTGCCAGCTCTGCTCTGTTCCTACGCCCTTAAGGACAGTTTCCTAGGGGATCCCACCCAGCAGTTCCTTGAGCAGCTGGAAGTTCTCTCTCCTGAAGTTCAGGGTCCTGACTTTACTCTTTGCCAGGTGTTGTCCCCATTAACGAACCGCTTCCGCCGGGGACTAGCGATCTCCCCTCGCTAGGGCCATTGCAACACAGACACCAATATGGGGATGCAGCAAATGGCGTTTATTACAATGTGAAAGCTCCTTAAGTACACCTCTTGCTTCGACTCCACCCCTTAAGGGCACCTGAAGTGTCCATCACAGAGCAAGGGAAGGTCCTAACGTGTTACATCCCGAGTCCCCAGGTCCGCCTAATACAACAGCCAGGCCTGCATTCCTCCAGATCACAAACTCCACCAGGGCATGATCACTACAGCCAGGCTGCCTCCAATCTTAACGCCTCTAATGCTCTCCTCCATGTTGGTGAGCACCAGGTCCAGGGGGAAGGTGGGGCATGAGAGAGCTGTGGGAATGGCTCCCCATAGGGGAAGGGCTGCATAAATGGGTTCTGCCCAGAGCCATGAGCCCCTTGGGTTGCCTCACACCTGGCAGCACTGAGAAGGGGTTGTTGCACAGCTTGTTCAAGATCAGCTCTTTCTGGAAGTAGTCAGCCTTTAATTTGCTTGTTCTTAGCCCTAAATCCTTTGCTGATAATGAACCCTTCAACCCTAATTGTCTCCAAACATTTCTTTTTATTCATTGTGAATTTTCTACTCTGCAGATAAGTCAGCCCATTCCTTCCCTCTCCCTACTGTTCTTCACTTTAGAAATATTCTTCCATTTACAACACTCATTACATACAGCTTTAGGATCAGGGGTTATTGTCCTTACTCACTCCATGTGCCACTGAGGCTTTTGCCATCTCTGTTCAGTAAACTCTTTTCTAAAAGCATCCCATGTCTGTGAGCATCTTTCCATCCCAAAGATCCTGCCAGCAACACCAGTTTAATCTGTCACCAGCATTATACAAAGAGTTTTTAAATAATCCTGGGTAAATGAGGATGCTATGAAGTTGTACTAATAACAGAAACTGTTCTTTGGCAGAATTCAGTAAATAGTGTTTCCTGACTGCTGTGACAGAGCCCACACAGCTGATACAGCACCCTACAGCCAAAGAGCTGCTGCCCCCAGGGACCAAGTGCAGAACAGCAGGCTTTTGCTGGTTAGGGTGCCAGGCCGACAAAGCTCGGAGGCTGCGGCTCCAGGCCAGCCAGAGGATGTCACAGCACAGGTGACATCACTCAGGCTCTTGGAACCCGAGTGCTGTCATGGAGCGTTCCTATGATGACAACGGGCCCTCCCGAAGGACAGTTGGCAGTTGGTTCCAGGCACCTCATCCGTGAGCTGTGCTGCCTGCAGCCACTTGCCGTGCCCTGTACCTGAGAGCAGCCCTGGCAGCAGACAAGCTCAGCCTCATCCCACTCTGGATTATGGTTCGTGTGATCGTTTGGTGTTATTGTTCATTGCGGATGTTTACCCTTTGGCGTTAAGGTTTCAGGTTACTGTTTTGGATTAGGTTTAAAGATGAAGCGTTACCAATTTGTGCTAGTGTTAAGGTTGAAGGATTACCCTTTTGGATTAGGTTAAAGGTTACTGTTTTGGGCTGGTGTTTAGGGTGAAGAGTTACCATATTAGTTACGGTGAAGGGCTTCCCTTCCATGTTAAGGATAAGCATTAACAGATCCCATTTTGGATTAGAGTTAAGGATTCCCATTTTGGGTTATGGTTAAGGGCTGGCTGCCCTTTTGTGTTAGGATTAAGGGTTAAGGGTTGCTCTGTTGGGTTACAGTAAAGGGTTAAGGGCTATCCATTTGGGTTAGGGTTATGGGTTACCTATTTGACTTAGGGTTAAGATTTTAGAGTTACCAATTTAGACTAGGGTTATGAGTTACCCATTCAAGTTAGTGTTATTGGTTTTCATTTAGTGTTAGGGAGAAGAGCTGACAGTTACCATTTTGGGTTAGGGTTAAGGGTTACCCTTTTCTGTTAGGGTTAAGGATTGCCCAGTCAGCTTGAGGGTTAAGTGTTTTGAGTTGGGGTTAACAGATAACCATTTTCATAAGGATTAAGGGTTACCCTTTTGGATTAGCATTAAGGATTAAGAGTTACCCTTTCGGTTTATGATTAAGGCTTACCCTTTTGGGTTAGGGGTATGTGTTAAGAGTTACCCTTTTGGGCTAGGGTTAAGGGATACCTTTTTGCCTTTATGTTCAAAGTTACACTTTCGTGTTAGGGTTAAGGATTACTGTTTTGTGTTATTTTTAAGGGTTGAAGGTTAAGCATTTGAGTTAGGGTTATGGGTCATCCTTTTGGGTTAGGATTAAAGGTTACCATTTTGGTTTAGGGTTAAGGGTTACAGGTTACCTTTTTGGGTTGAATTTGAGGGTATTCCTTTTTAGTAAGGGTTAAGGGTTACCCTTTTCAAGATTAAAGGTTAAGGGTTCTTCTTTGGGGACAGGGTTATGGTTAAGGGTTATCATTTTGAGTTAGTGTTAATGGTTTCCCTTTTGGGTTAAGGTGAAGAGTTAAAGGTTACCCATTAGGGTTAATGTTTATGGTTTCACTTTTGGGTTAAGGTCAAGTGTTACAAATCAGTGTTATTAATTTGTACAGTTTTGATTAGTGTTAAGGGGTTTTCATTTTGTATTAGGGTTAAGGGATTAGGTCTGACTATTTGAGTTAGGGTTAAAGAATATTTTTTGTGTAAGTGTTACAATTTTGGGTTAGGGCTAGAGGTTACTCAGTTGGGTTGAGGATTAAGGGTTAACCTTTTGGGTTAGGGATAACGGTTAAGGCTTACCCTTTTGGGGTTAGAGTTGAGGGTTATCATTTTGTGTAAGAGTTACATTTTACCCTACTTTGTTAGGATTTATGGTTAAGGGTTACCATTTTGGGTTATGGTTAAGAATTGCAATTTTGGTTTACGGTTAAGGTTAAGGGCTACCCATTTTTGTTAAGGTTTAAATGTAAACATTTACACTTAGGTTTATGGGTTAAGGATTGCACATTTGGGTTTGGGCTATGGGTTACCCTTTTGAGTTAGTGTTAAAAGGTTAATGGTTACCCCTCTGGGTTTTGGTTAAGGGTTGTCATTTGGGGTTAGGGTTAATGGTGGAAGGTCACCATTTTGGGTTATGGTTGAGGGTTAAGGCCTAACAATTTGGGTTAGGGTTAATGGACGCTTGTTTTGGATGAGGTTTAGGGGTTAAGAATTTCTGTTTTGGGGTTAGCATTAAGAGTGACATTTTTGTGTTAGGGTTAAGGATTACCCATTTGGATTAAGGTTAACTGTTGTGGATTACCCGTTAGGGTTAGAATTATGGTTAACCATTTGGGTTAAAGACTGAGGGTTACAATTTTGGGTTGGGGTAAGGGTTACCCTTTTGGGTTTGGAGTAAAGGTTAGGGGATACTTTCTGGGATTATTGTTAAGGGTTATTCTTTTGCATTAGGCTTAATGGTTAGGGTTTAACCTTTTGGGTTAGGGTTAAGGTGTAAAGCCTAACAATTAGGGTTAAGGGTTAACGATTACTCATTTAGGTTAGCGTTAATGCCTACTGCTACTATTTTGGGTTAGAAGTAAAGGTTAAAGGTTACCTGTTTGGGTTTGGTTTAAGAGTTTTACTTTTTGGTTAGGACTAAGGGTTACCCATTTGGGTTGAGGTTTAAGGGTTAACATTTTGTTTTAGGTTTAAGGGTTATGGATTACCATTTTGTGGTTCACATTAAGAATTTCAGTTTTGTGTTAGGGTTTAGGGTTATGGGTTACTCTACTCATTTGGGTTAGGGTTAAGGGTTTACCATTTGGGTTACAGTTAAGGGTTAAGGATTACTCATTTGGGTTAAGAGTTAAGGCTTAAGATTTTGGGCTGAGGATTAAGGGTTACCCATTTGGGTTAGGAATAAGGTTTATCTATTTGAGTTAAGGATAAGGGTTAAATGTTAGCATTTTGGGTTAGGTTTAAGGGAAAAGGGTTAAAATTTTGGGTTAGGATTGGAAGCCGAGAAAACCGACAAAGTAACTTGACATGCCAATGAGTTATGTCAAACAGGTATTCCCTTTATTACAGCGCTGGGTGCATGGGGATCGCTCCACCAACATGCACACCGAGAGAAGCAGCGACTACATACTTAAAGGTATAGCATATACATATTCATTACATTCCAAGGACATGGGCAGAAATTCCAAGAAATAATTAACATCTCTGGTGGTCATGGGATGCATTCTTGCTGTAAATTTCCAACCTTTTAAAGGGGGAGGGCAGCCCAAACTGGTTCCTACTGATGTTACATTGATCTGAGGCATCTGTTTTGTCGTCTTATCTTCAACAACAGGACATCTGTTCTAGTTTCTTATCTTCACTTGACAACAAGCTCCACAGCCTCCTCCGCATTCTGTTCTTGAGCTTACATTTACACAAGCCTCCGTCCTTCAGCTTGTATCTGCTCAAGTTATGTGAAAGGCTGTTCTCACAATATAGAAAAGCTGTTATCATAATTCAAATTAATAGTTACCCATTTGTGTTAGGGTTAAAGGTCAACGGTTACCCTTTGTGTTTGAGATAAGGGTTGCAGTTCTGGGTTAGTGTCAAGGGTTTAGGAATACTCATTTGGATTGAGGCTTAAGGGTTAACATTTTGGTTTAGGTTTAAGGGTTAAGGATTACTCTTTTGGGTTAGGGTTAAGCGTTACACTTTTTTGTAGCATTAAGGGATTTGGGATACCTGTTTGAATTATGATTAAGGATTACCTATTTTTGTTAGGCTAAAGGGCTACTGATTACACTTTTGGGTTGAGGTTAGGTAATTTGCCTTTGTGTTAGGGTTAAGGGTTACCCATTTAGTTTAGGGTTAAAGGTTACCCATTTGTGTTACTGTTAAGGGCTACCCTTCTTTGTTAAGAGAAATGTTTACCCTTTTGATTTAGATTTAAGGATTAAGCTTCACCCTTTGAGATTAGGGTTAAGGGTTACCCATTTGGGTTAGACTAAAGGGTCAAGTGTTAACCATTTGGGTTACGGTTAAAAGTTACCCTTTTGTATTAGCATCAAGGGTATTAGCATCAAAAGCATACCGTTTTAAGGTATGGTTAAGGGTTACCCTTTTGATTAGGGGTAAGGGTTACCAATTTGTGTTAAGGTTAAAGCGTTAACAGTTAAGGGTTATGCATTTGTGTTAAGGATAAGACATATCTTTTTGAGTAAGGGCTAATGGCTACCACTTAGGGTTAAGGGTTACAATTTTGGGTTAGTGTTAAGGTTTACCCTTTTGAGCTATGGTTAGTACTATTTGTGTTAGTGCTATGTGTTACCATTTCGAGCTGGTGTTAATGGTTTCCCATTCGTTTCAGTGTTATGTGCAACCCTTTGGGATTATGGTTAAGGGTTACACTTTTGGTTTAGGGTTAACTGCTAAGAGTTACCCTGAGTGCTAAGAGTTTTGGTTAGGGCTAAGGGAATCCCATTTTGGTTAGGATTAAGAATTACCCATTTAGGTAAGCGTTCAGGGTTAATCTTTTGGATTAGTATTAGCTTTGAGGGTTACTTTCTGTGGTAGGGTTAAGGGTTAAAGGCTAACATTTTTGCCCATTTATGTTGAAGCATTAGGGTTACCATTTTGTGTTATGGTTCAGGGCTATCCATTTGGGTTATGGTTAAGGGTTATTCATTTGGGTTATGGTCAAGGGTTACACTTTTGGACTAAGGCTGAAGATTACCCAATTGGGTTGAGGGTTAAGTGTTAGGAGATACTCTTTTTGGTTAGGGTTAAGAGTGTTGGGTTGTCCAATTATATTGAGAGTTAAGGGTCAACATATTGGGTTGAGGGTTAACGATTAACTTATTGAATTAGGGGTAAGGGTTCAGGGATACCTTTTTTTGGTTAGGGTGGGTGACCATTTTGGATTGTGGTTAATGGTTAAGGGTAACAATTTCAGGTTAAGGATAATGGTTACCAATTTTAGTTAGGGTTAAGGGTTCAGGGTTACCCATTTTGGTAACCTTTCCTTTTTGAGTTATAATTCATAATTAAGGGTTACTCTTTTGGTTTACGTTAAAGGGTTGAGGGTTATCCACTTCAGAGGAGTGTTAAGGATTACAGTTTTGAGTTAGTCTTAAGAATTATAAATTTGTGTTTGGGTTAAGGGTTATCCTTTTGGGTTACACTTAAGGCTTAAAGGTTACCTTTTCAAGTTAGGATTAAGGATTACCCTTTTGGATTAGTGCTAAGGGTTAGCATTTTGGGTTAGAGTTAAGGACTACCCATTTCGGTTTGAGTTAATGGTTACTCCTTTGGGTTAGGGTTAAGTGCTTAGCATTACCCTTTTGGATTGAGGCTGATGGGTTAACATTCTGGTTTAGGTTTATATGTTAAGGCTTAGTCAGTTGTGTTAGGGTTACAGGTTACCGTTTTGGATTAGGGTTAAGTGTTAAGGGCTACCGTTTTGGGTTATGGATAAGTGTTCCCATATTTTGTTACGGTTAAGGGTTAATGGTTCCTCATTTTAGTTAGTTTTAAGGGTTATTCTTTTGGTTTAACATTAAGGGTTTAGGGGTAACTATTTGTGTTAGGATTAAGGATTACTATTTTGGGTTAGGGTTAAATGTTACCCATTTGGGTTAAGGTTAAAAGTTATCATTTTAATTTAGGGTTAAGGGATACCACCTGGTGTTAGGGTTAAGGGATGATGCTTACCATTTTGCATTAGGGTTAAGAGTTACTTTTTTGGGTTAGTGTTAAGGGTTACCAATTTGTGCTATTGTTACGGGTTATCTTTTGTGGTTAGGGTTGATGGTTAACCCTTTCTGCTAGTGCAAAAGGTTCCATTTAAGGGTTATGACTGAGGGTTACCATTTTTGTTTAGGAATAAGTGTTAAGAGTTAAGGTTAGGAATTAGGGTTAATTTTAGGGGTGAGGGTTTAGCCTTTTGGGTTAGGGTTAAGTGATCAGGGTTATTCTTTTAGGATAAGGTTAAATGTTTCTCATTTGAGTTAAGATTTATGGGTTGACCCTCACCATTTGAGTTAGAGTTAAGGGTTATCCTTTCTTGGTAAAGGTTAAAGGTTAAACTTTTTGTTAAGATTTAAATGTTAAGCTTCATCCTTTTAGTTTAGGGTTATGGGTTACCAATTAGGTTTAGGGCAAAGGGTCAAGAGTTACCCACTTGTGTTTAGGTCAAGAGTTATCCTTTTGGGTTAGTTTTAAGGTGTACTGCTTATTGTTAGCGTTAAGGGTTGAGCATTTCCATTTGGGGATAGGGTTAAGTGTTATGAGTTAGTAATTTAGGTTATGGTTAAGCAGTACCCTTTTGAGTTAGGATTAAAAGTTAAGGATCATAGAATCAAAGAATCACCAACGTTGAAAAAGACCTACAAGATCATCCAGTCCAACCGTCAGCTCTTTTGTGTTGAGTGTTAAGGTTTAAGGATTACCAATTTGGGTTTGGGTTAAGGTGGTTAGTTTACCCTTTTGGGTTAGTGTTGAAGGGTTTACGGTTACCCTTTTGGGTTAAATTTATGGTATATCCTTTTGGGTTAGGGTTAAGGCCTAACAGTCTGAGTTAGTGTTGAGGATTACCTTGTTGAGTTATCATTAATGGCTACCCTTTTACGTTGTTGCTAATGATTATAAGGATTAAGTATTTGGATTGAGGCTTAAGGGTTAACATTTTGGTTTAAGTTTAAGGGTTATGGATTACCATTTTTGGGTTAGTGTCAGGAGTCACATTTTTGTGTTAGGGTTAAGAGTTACCCATTTTTATTAGGGTTAAGGGTTATAGGGTATTCATTTGGGTTAGGGTTAAGTGTTTCCCATTTGTGTTAAGTGTTAATATTTAGCCATTTAGATTAGATTTACGGGTTTCCCTTTCGGGTTAGGGTCAAGGGTTACCATTTTCATTTAGGATTTAGGATTAAGGGTTATTTTGGTCGAGAGTTAAGGCTTACCCATCTGGGTTAAGGTTTAAGGATCAAAGATAACCCTTTTAGGTTAAGGTTAAGGGTTTCCTTTCAGTGTTGAGGTTAAGGGTTGAAGGTTACCATTTTGTGTGAGGGTTAAGAGTTACCATTTTAGGTTAAGGTTAAAGGTTAAAGGTTCTTAGGGTTTAGGGTGACCCATTTGTATTAGTGTTAAGGATTACCCTTTTGGCTTAAGAGAAAAGTTTCCCTTCTTGGTTTAGTTTTAATGGTTAAGCTTTATCCACTGAGATCAGGGTTAAGGGTTACCCATTTGGGTTAGGGAAAGGGTCCAGGGTTAACCATTTGGGTTAGTGTTAAGAGTTATTCTTTTGTCTTAGGTTCAAAGATGACTCTTCTGTGTTATTGTTAAGGGTTACCCTTTTGGGTTATTGTCATGGTTTTATGATTTTCAGTTATTGGTATTCCACATCATAACATCATGTAGTGTATGTAACTGGTTCTCAGAAGAGAAGGACTACTACATTCCCCAGGGTACTTTGCTCCTCTGTTACCATTTCTGGCCAGAGGGAAAAGATAAAAACTTGCGGATCACGAGACCTCGTCCCTTCTCTTTCTGCCCCGTCTCTCGTCCTGGCAGCACCTCGCTCTCCAGCCGTTTTATTGTCGGTAGTAGAGTAAGGCCTACCTTGATTTTTGGACATTCTCTCTCATTGTATTGGATTTTTGCATTCCGATATCTTATTTAGTAAATTAGTTTGTTTCTCCTCGGATTGTTGCCGTTGTTTTTGCTCTCAGGCCTATCTCCTTACCCTTTTTTCCCTTTTCCCAGGGCATGGGTTCATGGGTCCCCTGTCCCATTCGTCACGGAAACGGGCCAAACGCCCATAAACCGTTGACAGTTATGCTTAAAGGTTATTGTTTTGGGTTAACAGTTAAGGGCTAACCATTTGAGTACGGATGAAGGGTTAACATTTTGGGTAAGGGTTAAAGGTTACCCTTTTGGTTTGGGGTTAGGTGTTACTCATTTGGGTTTAGGCTTAAGTGTTACCATTTCTGAGTTAGCATTAAGAGTTACTTTTTTGTGTTAGGGTTAAGGTTTAGCCATTTGGATTAGGGTTAAAGGTTAACCAGTTGTTTTAGAGTTAAGAGTAAAACACTTAGGTGAGGGGCAAGGGGTACGAATTAGCATTTTGGGTTAGACTTAAGGGTAAAAAGTGTTAAAATTTTGGGTTAATGGTTACTCTCTTGCGTTAGGCTTCAGGGTTAAGTCTTAGTCTTTTTGGTTAGGGTGAAGGGTTACCCTTATGTGTGAGGGTTAATGGTCAGCTTTCTGAGTTAGGGTTAAGTGATAAGGGTTATCCTTTTAGGATAGGCTTGAGTGTTTCTTATTTGGGTTACGATTTACGGGTTAAAAGCTACCTCTTTAGGTTAGGGTTAAGTATTACCCATATGTGTTAAGGTTACAAATTACCATTAGGGGTTAGGGTTAAGGGTTACCATTAGGGGTTATGGCTAAAAGTTCTACTTCTGGGTTAGAATTCAGGATTAACAGCTTGTCATGGTGTTATGATTTTTGGTTATTAGTATTTCACATAATAGCATCATGTACTGTATGTACCTGGTTTTCAGAAGAGAAGAACTACTACATTACCCACAGGAATTTGCTGCCATGTTACCATTTTCCGGTCAGAGGGAAAGATAAAACTATTCACAGATCACGAGATGTTCCTTCTTCTTGTCCCATCTCTCATGCCGGCAGCATCTCATTCCCCAGCCGTCTCACCATCGGCAGTAGAGTAAGGCCTACCTTGATTTTGGGACATTCTCTCTCTCTGTATTGGATTAATCAGCTCAAATCGTACTTATACTGTATTATATTGTGTCATTTTGCATTCCGATATCTTACTCAGAAAATTAATCTGTTTCTCCTCGGATTGTTGCCGCTGTTTTGTTCAAAGGCCAATCTCCCTACCCTTTTTTCCCTACTCCCTCTCCCAGGGCATGGGCCCGTGAAAAAAAAAAAGGAAAAAAAAAACAAAAAAAAGGAAAGCAAAACAAAATGTAAAGAAGAACACAAAGCAAGGAAATGAAAAGAAAAAAAGAAAATAAAAAAGGAAAACAAAAAAAAACGAAAGAAAAAGAGAAAAACAAAGAAAAAAAAGGCAAACAAGAAAAAATAAGATTAAAAAAACAAAGGAAAAAAATAGAGAAAGTGAAAACAAAAGATAGACACAGCATAGCAAACCACAGACAAGAATAACTAAAAAAAAAAAAGAGGAAAGAAACAAGTACCCGCCAATAGGGATCAACGCGACTGTGCAATCCAGAAACAAGCGCAAACTCATCAAGCATACAAAGAAAGCGTCGAGAGGAGACTTGCATAGAGAGGAGGATGGAGTCGTGCAGGAAACAGCAACTAAAACACGACGGCAGCTGCGTCCGAGGACAGAAAGAGAAAAGAAATCACGGCCACGGGGAATCAAGAGGATCCTCCAGGCAAACACCTACCCGCCGAAGAGCAAAGGAACGTCGGGCAGCTAGCCGGGAGGAGTCCAGGCCTCCCATCCACGATCACCACTGCCTCCGCAGGAGGACAACAGCTGGCCATCCATGCCTGGGAGGAGGAAAGGGTAGCTAC